>NC_056743.1:930869308-931009308 GCF_019279795.1 Protopterus annectens | reverse complement strand
GCAGGTGTGTGATTCAGTCTACTCTATCCAACTATTTTCAGAATATTCTTTCCTGGAGGGTGCATATCATTTTTTATGTAGAACATGCTAAGCAGGAAATACAAGTGTTTGTCCAACAAAATATGAGCTGTCAAAACAGAAGATTCTGCTTCTTGTTCTTCTGGTAATAAAGCCCATCAAAAGACTATGCCAGTGAAATATTTTCCATTGTTTCAAAGGAAAATGCTTGCAAAACTGAAAAAAAAAAAAAGCACAAGAGTTCACTAGAAGAACCAGGAGTACTTTGGAAATGAAGCAGAGACTGGGTTTGAAAGATGGAGATCAACATGAAGAAACCAGCAACTTGGAAATTGACAAATAAATGTGGGATTACAAAGCATTACTTATATTTGCGAAACATGCAAGAACAAGAAAACCTGGAAATACTGGACTACTTCAACTTTAAAACTTATATGGGACTCTAAAGTATATACCCTATTTTGCCATTAATATTTGATAGAACATTTAGAGGAAGGGAAGAGGAGGGAAATAATTATCTGTAAGTAAAACAATATTTTGTTCTTAACCGTATTTCTGTAATGCTTGACGCAAACTGCATGCTATCAAGTAAAGATTTCTCATTTATTTTTGTGTGTAATAAGGATACTAAAGTAAAAAGGTGACGCTGTTTTTCCCCCTCTTCATTCTTTCTCTTTGTTCAATTTCAAGAAATGTAGACGCTGCAGTGTAAAAAGAGAAGAAAAGTCTAGATAAGAGAGTATGATACAAGAAAAAATTGTGATGTTTCTTATTTTCGTATAGGGGAATGAGTGGATTAAAGTCCTTGGCTTGATCTAATAAGTTTTAAGGGGAAGTAAATAAGTAAAAGAATACTGAATATAATAATTTTTTTCTCGTAAATATGTAAGCACTTGTAGTGGAGGCAATTGTGTATTTGGTTCTCATGTTTCTATGGAGACAATCTGATAAGGGGCCATAAGAACAAAATTTCTTTCAGTGGCTAAGAGATGTTTTCTGAGAACATTCAAGTGTTTTTTTTCTAAACTGGGAGAGGAATAAAGATAAGACAAAAACAGCACTTAGTGGAAGTGGGAGCATAGACTTGTATCATGCATATAGGTTAATTCAAGCCTCTGAGTGTGGCTGTCAGTCTGGAACAACTGTTCCTGTCAAAAGGGATAAACTTTATTTGAAGATGTACATAGTTTTTTGTGTTAGTATTAAATTAATGTTTTAGGGGTGTTCTGGGGTGTTTTTCTTTTTGAGGGTTTGATTAAAACAAAGTTTTGCAAGATGTGACATTGATTCAAATGTTTTTGACAACAAACAACCGTATAAAAGATCAACCTGTCAAACATTAGTATATGAATGTAACACAAAAGATGAAACTAGTCTTTTTTTAAAAAGCTGTTGCACATAAGTGAAAATAATTTGTTAATGACCATAATTCCATATCTTTAAAAGTGAATGGTCTCACAGATGTATATAAAAAAGAAAGAGTAGTGAATATTAAAAAATGTAGACTACAAATAGCTGTGCTACAGGAGACGCATTTGGAAACAATTGAGCATGTGAATTTGATAAAGAAAGGATTTTGGATGGTTGATTGGAATGTTTGGGACAAAGCAAATAAGGAGTACTTATATTAATTGCAAGAGGAGCTCGAATAGTGGTGGACAAGGGGGAAATTAATGACAGATTTGTAGCACTAAGGGGCTTCTGGCAAGGGAGGAGGATTACACTGGTATGTATTTATATTCCACCTAAAACTGCTATAATGAAACTTAAGAAAATTCTGAAAGGAATAATCATCTTTCAGGGGGGAATATTACTTAAAAGTGAGGACTAGAATTTAATTGGCAATAGTGAGGATGTATCTGGAGTACCCAGAAGGGAGGATATAATCAAACAAGGTAGATTTTTGAAGAAATTTATAAAAATGTTTGGTATGGAAGATGTGAATTCAGTAGTAGTTTAAAATGAATTTGCACCTTATTCTCCAATGTACAAGAACTGGGTTAAGCTAGACAGAAATTATTTTTCACAGGAGCACGTGCATTTAATTGAAAGTGTTGGCGCGTATACAATAACTATTTCAGACCACTCATCAGTAATAACTAAAATAAAAATGCAGGGGAATGAAATAAAAACAAGACACTGCCACTTCCCCAGCTGTTAAAAAAGAGAGGAGTTTAAGGAATGGATAGTGGAAATTATTCAGGGGTTATTAAGGAAGATAGAAATTTCTTCTGAAAATATAGCTAGGGAGTGATTTAAAATAATAGTGGAATTTAAAAATAGGGTGAAAATTAAAGGGAAATATGGTTAAGAAGTAACAAATATTATTTAGTAAGACTGACGAAGGTTAAGTTATGAATAGGGGAGTCTCCTAAAAACAAGAGGAGGAACATTTGCAAAGTGCTAAACAGAAAATAAGGGATTACCTCAGTAATATGCACGAGCTTAGAAAGACTACTGTTAACTGTTTTTTTTTGATAACTAAAGAGCACAAATACTTTTAGCATAACAGCTTGGGCAACAAAGTAGAAGACGTTGCTAAACCTAGTGAGCCTATAACAGATAACCAGAGATCCTGTAGATGTACTAGAAATATTTCAGAAAGTTTATGAAAGTCTATGTAAAGCCAAGGAATATGGAAATCAAGGAAAGGTACAAATGAAAGTGTTTATTTGAAGAATTAAATATGTCAATGTTAGAGGTAGATGAGCTGCAATTACCAACAGGGTAGGAGGAGATGAGGCAAAAATGGTGATGTATAACCAATGTACAGGAAAGTTCCCAGGAATAGATGGAATTCCTGTGGAAGTTTGGAAGATAGGAAGGAAGAAATTGATAAATGTCTAGAAGGTTTGTTTAACAGTATTTTTAAAGGAAGAGAAGCACCAACATGCTGGAAGAAAGTGGTGGTGGCTATAATACCTAAAGATGTTAGACCCATCCAGCTTCACATAGGCCTGTTTTGATTCTAAACTATGGATGTTATGTGGTCCTATCTCGCCTCCATTCTTTACTGACTGGTTCGGAGCCGAAAATCGGCTCCGACTCTACCAACTATTTCTCTAGCACGAAGTCTCTAATTGGCTGGGCTAACCCGGTATCCCAAGATGCACCTCGCCCTAGCCCCAGATCTCATTTGCCGCTCGTAGAGTTAGGACGTGGTCTCGCTTGGCTGTGGCTAAGTACCCTTTTCAAATACTTTTCTAAGTATTTTAGTAGTCAGTTGTATTGCAAAAGCTATTTTAGTAGATACTCTTCTATTTGTGACTAGTTCTTGTGAGTTTTTTGTGAGGACTGTGTGTGTTTGTGGTATCTCTCTGTTTCGTGGGCTAGGCCCATTTAAGTTAGAGGACCTAGTCCTCTCCAGTGTTGTCCCCTTGTATTTTTTGTACTGGTCTTTGAGTTGTGGATAGTTGTTTTCCCTCCAAGAAAAGTTTAACTTGCAGTTTACTTGGCGTTAGTGTATTTTGGTTTTCCCGCCTTCCTCTTGTGTTGTCTCTTGTCGGCTGAGTGTTGTGCAGTTGTTATGTCTAAAGAGCAGAAAGAACATAAACCCTCCAGGTTTAAGAAGTGTACCAAATGTGGCTACAAAATGTCCATTACAGATGGGCATTCCATCTGTGTTTATTGTCTGGGTGCTATTCACCTACAAGAGTCCTGCAGTTTTTGCCACGTGTTTAGCCCTAGGGTACTGCATGAAAGAAAAAAAAATGATTTTGAAGGGTCTGATTAAGCCTTCCTTTGAGGAGGCCTTAGATTCTTCGTCTTGTAGTGCTAAATCTAAGCCTGCTAAGGCCAAGAAAAGATCTCCAGCTCTGTCTGCCTCTTCGGAGCCGTCGGAGAAGGTTTCAAAAGTGGATACTTCCTCCTCGGCTCCATTGTCCTCAGGGCCGCAGGTGAAGGTTTCTGTTATGGATACTACCTCCTCGGCTCCATTGCCCTCTGGGCCGCAGGAGGTATCTGTTGTACTGCAGTCGACCTCGGCTACGATATTATTGGAGCCTATTTGGAGCCGGTCACCCAGTATCAGGCATGAGTCTCCGGATAGGAGATCCCGATCTCCTTCTATTTCTTCCAAATCCTCTAGGCTGTCTGATTTGGATGTGGATAGGGGTCCAGAGACTCCTGTAGTTGCCGGTGTTAGCAAAACTTTTTTCGGTTCCGACCCAGTCTGCTCCGGAGCCAGTCCCTGTCCTGGTACCGATGATTCCTCCTCCGAGCACCCACATGTCGTCGGAGCCGGAGTGCCCTGCGCTGATACCCCAGGTGAGTCTGTCGGAGCCGGCATCTGCTCCAACCATGTTGGTTCCGTCCTCTGGTTTCGGTACTCAGGATGTTATGTGATCCTATCTCGCCTACATTCTGACTGATGGGTTCGGAGCCGATCCCTCGGCTCCGACTCGGCACGCTTATGCCAAAGAGCGAAGTCTCTTATTGGCTGAGCTTACTATATCCCAGGATGCACCACTACCAGTCCCCCAGATCTCGTTTGCCGCTAACCTGCGAAGACGTGGTCTCGAGCTGGCTGAGCTGAGTAGTAATTTACTAACTTTTTCTGTCAGTTTTTTGCTGTTTTTGTCTTTAAAAAAAAAAAAAAAAAAAAAAAAAAAGCTGTTTTAACGGCTATTCTTCTCTTTGTGTGTGTTTGGGTTTGTTAAAGACTTGTTGTGTGATTGGGTTGAGTTTGGTTTAGGCCCCCTTCATCTAGGGCCTTCCCGGTCAGTCAACCCTCCTAAAACCTTACGGGGTTTCAAAGTTCTTTGTCATTTGCGCTTTTAAGCGATAACTGTAAGCCTATATTTAGGTGGTGTCAATCAGAAAGTCAGTAATTGTATTTTTTCCTGTCAAAGATTACTGAAATTGTCTTACCATAATGTCTCAGAATCCTAGGCCTTCGGGCTTTAAAAAATGCACAAAATGTAGTTTCAAAATGTCCATCACAGACGATCACTCGCTCTGTGTGTATTGTTTGGGTGCAAAACACTTACAGGAGTCATGCAGCGTATGTCACGCTTTTTCCTCAAGGGTCCTCCAGGAGAGGAAAAATAAATTGATTCTTAAGGGGTTAATTAAACCTTCTTTTGAAGAAGCCTTGGCATCCTCTCCTTCTCCGCTAAAGAAAGGGCGCCGGTTCCGACCAGTCCGTCGGATCCGACCGCCAAAAGACATAGGCAGGCCTCTCCTTCGGCTCCAAGGACTTGAGCCGAGGTCGAACGGTCTGCCTCGATGCCACCAGTCTCGACTCCTCTGGCTTCGGAGCCGATGGCTGGGGCATCGAGGCGGGTCACCTTCGCCGGCTCCACTGGTCTCGGAGCCGACAAGGGTCGCCCGCTCAGACACTTCCTCCTCGGCGCCAAGTCCACCTCGGCACCGATGGAATCTGGTGTGTATTCCTTCGGCGCCGATAGTCATCGAGTCACCTCGAGCCGGGTCCCCTAGTCCTTTGGGGCCGTTGGAGAGGCCGCCTCGAACCCGTTCAGTTTCCTCTCGGTCTTGAGGATGTCAGATTCTGATATAGACAGGGTGCTCCAAAGACTGTTCCAGTCCCCAGTCTTCCAAAATTTGTTTCGGTTCCGACCCAGTTGGCTTCGGAGCCGATGACCCTGGCCCACCCCATTGCCATTCCTCCTCCGACTGCTTCGGCTCCGTTGGAGCAGGTGCTGTTGGAGCCGGTGGAGATCTTAGGGTCGGCTCCGACCCTTACTCCAACCCAGGCCTTCGGTCCGAGTTTGGTACACGGACTTCTTCGGCTGGACCCAGGGGTGATGTTTGGGACCTATGCTGGTTCCGAGCCTCCCTCGGTGCTTGCTGCGGGACTTCCGTCGGCTATCATGGCTCCGGGGACCGGACACTCCCAGGATTCTGGGGTCCGCTTTCAGAGCCATGAGGAGTGCCTTGGCCAAGTCCTCTTCGCCATCTCTCCGGCTTTACCGGCACCTTCCCTGGGCGTGGAGACTGGGTCTTTGGCAGTTCCCTGTCCGTAGTCAGCGGAGCCCCTGGGCCTGAGGTTACCCCCATTGGGGGTTCCCCTCCTCCTGAGGGTTCTTCGGAGGAACCCCCAAGGAAGAGATCGTGCAAGAGGAAGCACGTGGACTCCCCCGAGTCTATTACATCGGACACTGATCTTGATGATGCAGAGGGGTCCCCGAAGTCGTCCTCGGATGATGTCTCATTTGCAGACATCTTAGAGATCCTCAAACAACGAGGCGGCTGGATATCCAAACCCCCCTCTGCTGATGAGTCAGTGCTCCTCAAGGCCTTTGGGGCTCAGCCCTCCGCCTCCTGGGTGTCTCCGCCCTTCGACGAGCTTCTGGATTTAGTTTGTCGAAGGGCGTGGGAACATCCAGATACCGTGGAACCAGTCCCTTCTCGTCCAAATAAATTTTTGTCTGCTCCCCCCGAGAAGGAGTTCCTCACTAAAGGCGTGGCTGTAGATGCCATGGTGGTGGCATCTGCTACACAACAGGACGTGGCAGAGGCTTCAACGTCCGTCCATCCTCCTAATAAGGAGTCTAGGAGTATGGACAGGTACGGGAAGCGCACCCTGACTTCAGCGGCCTTTACTTTAAGGTCTCTGAATTATTTGGCACATTTTACCAGGCTTCAGAGGGATCTGGTCAAGGAGTTGTCAGATTCCTCTCGGTAACCTACCTGAGCAGCTAGCCCAGTCGGTTAGCTCTCAGTTGGCTATCCTTACGTCAATTTCTAACTCGTCCATGAGGCTCATTTCCTATGCGGCCGAAGGGGCGGGTAGAGCGGCAGGCACAGGCGTGGCTCTACGGAGACAAGCCTGGCTCCGCTTGTGTCAGTTTGCGGAGGCCTTCAAGTCTTCCTTCACCGACGCTCCCTTTGATGGGTCCTCCTTGTTTGGACCCAAGGTTAAAGACACCCTTACCCGCTGTGAGCAAGAGGGAAAAACTTTATCTGCCGTAGGTGCCCGTTATTCCACTCCCTTTCGGCCTTACCCCAAGGCTAAAGGAGGGGGGAAAATGTGGTTCCGCAAATCTCGTAAGTTTTTCCCCCAACAGCAGGAAGATTCCCCTTCCAGAGGCAGAGGATGGGGAAATTTTTCAGGGAGACGCCGTCCCAGAGGCGGCAGAGGGCCCCGCAATTCTGGAGACCGCGAGTCCTTTCGTGGCTCTTCAGCCTCCCACACATCATGAGGGATTGCCCGGCTGTGCTGCTCCGGAGCCAGTCGGGTGTCGTTTTGCCAAGCACCTAAAAGCCTGGGAGTCAATCACTCAGGACAGATGGGTGCTTCGGATCATTGCCGGAGGTTACACCATCCCATTCACATACTCGCCCCCACCGTCCAAAAAATCCCGGACCCACCACCCAGTCAAAGGGAAATGGCAGCCGCAGAAGCTTTAAAGCTGCTAGAAAAAGGAGTCATCCAACCCCCACAGACCAGATCGGATCAGGAAATTACTCCAGGTTCCTTTTAGTGCCAAAAAAGACAGGGGACCTGAGACCAATATTGGATCTCAGCAGACTGAACCAATCCGTCACGAAATCCAAATTCCGAATGGTCACGTTACAATCCATTCTCCCATTGTTGGAGAAGGATGTTTGGATGTGCTCCATAGACCTCAAGGACGCCTATTATCACATACCGATACATCAGGCGTCCAGGAGGTATCTGCGCTTCAGCCTGGGAGTCAGTCATTACCAATTTTGTGCTCTGCCCTTTGGTCTCACCACAGCTCCCAGGGTGTTCACCAAGTGTTTGGCAGTAGTAACGGCTCACCTGAGAAATCTTGGATTCCAAGTGTTTCCCTATCTGGACGACTGGCTCCTGACTGCCACCACCAGGCATCTACTAATGGACAACCTCAAAGCCACCATCTCCCTGGGTGCTACCCTGGGGATTACATTCAATTGGTCAAAGTCTGTCTTGCTGCCCTCTCAACGCATAAGGTTCATAGGAGCAGAGATAGACTCAAGATTGATGCGCGTCTTTCTTCCTGCCGAAAGGATCCAAACTTTACAGGGCCAAGTTCAAGCTCTGATCTCGAGATCCAAAGCCCCAGCCAGGATGGTTCTACAAGTTTTAGGCTCAATGTCTGCCACGGTTCTTTTAGTTCCTCTGGCAAGATTGCACATGAGGATTCTTCAGTGGCTATTGTCAACTCAATGGTCCTTTCAGGATCTTCCCCTCAATCATCACATCATGATTACGGAAACATGCAAACGGGACCTTCGCTGGTGGCTTCAGACATCCAATCTGAATCAAGGAAGCCCCTTTGTTATTCCCCCTCCAGTGGTTACCCTGACGACAGATGCCTCCCAGATAGGGTGGGGGGGGGTCATTGTCTGGGCAGGCTAGTTCAGGGCTCCTGGCTTCCAGACGAAGCTCTTCTCCACATCAATGTGTTGGAGATGAGGGCTGTACTTCTATCCCTACAGGCCTTACACAAGTTTCTTCCTCAGGGCATCATCGCCATCCACACAGACAACATGTCGGTGGTCTGGTATCTGAACAAACAAGGAGGGACCAGATCTTACCCCCTTTGCAGAGAGGCCATGAGAGTGTGGGAATGGGCTGTAGCTACCAACCGCTTCTTGGTAGCGACCCACATTCCGGGAAAATCAAATATATTGGCAGACAGATTGAGCAGGACAATTCTCTCTCCTCACGAGTG
Organism: Protopterus annectens; assembly: GCF_019279795.1. Lineage (NCBI taxonomy): Eukaryota > Metazoa > Chordata > Ceratodontiformes > Protopteridae > Protopterus > Protopterus annectens. The sequence goes on along the minus strand of NC_056743.1, from coordinate 931,000,648 downwards.
GTCTCTAAACCAAACAGTAGCAGCTCAGGTTTTCAGGAGATGGGGGACGCCGTGCTGCGACCTATTTGCAACTCCACTAAACACCAAGTGCCAAAGGTTCTTCTCCTTGATCCCACATCAGGGAGTACCAGCTATGGATGCTCTAGCACAACCTTGGCCAACAGGGCTACTTTATGCCTTTCCTCCGATTCCACTTCTCTCCAAAGTCATTCAAAAGCTTCTCAATTGGGGTCCGCAATGATACTGATTGCCCCATACTGGCCTCGTCAGGTGTGGTTTCCTTACCTGAAGAAGCATGCGGTGGACGATCCGTGGACTTTAGACCTAATTCCGGACCTGCTAATTCATCAGTCGGGACATCAGCATCAGTCCCTTCGATCTTTGAAATTGACAGCTTGGCTCCTCCACTTCCGACTTTAGTCAGAAGTCACACACTAGACCCGGAAGTTGTTCACATTTTATCTTCGGCCCACAAACCCACCACAAACAAATTGTACCTCAGTAAGTGGAAGAGGTTTGCTATCTGGGCTCAACTCAAGGGCTTAGACCCTATCACTGCTCCTATCACAGAGGTTTTGAAATTCTTAACATCCCTGTTTAATCAAGGATCTTCTGTCTCTACTATTAAAGTCCAACTAGCGGCTATCTCTAAATTCCACGAATCCATGGATCCTCCATTGATGAGCAGCAGACTATGCAAAACTTTCATTAAAGGTGCGGGCCTGTTAAGACCCCCAGTTTTTCATCCTGCCTCCGTGGGATCTTGATTTGGTGCTTGCATTAACATCTTCCCTTCCCCTTTCGAACCGGCTGCTACATGTGAGTTAAAATATCTGTCTTGGAAAACTGCCTTCTTAGTTGCAATTACTTATGCAAGAAGAGTTTCAGAGCTTCAAGCCCTGTCTATTAAACCACCGTACTTGATTTTCCACAAGGATAGAGTATCACTTAGGCCTAATCCATCCTTTGTCCCAAAGGTCTGTTCTAGTTTCTGTCTCCAACAATCTCTAGAGCTACCAGTTTTCTTCCCAAAATTCTCCAATGAAGCAGAATACACTCTCCATAAATTGGATGTTCACAGGCAATTACGCTTCTATTTAGACAGGACTCAGCAACTTCGTAAGTCAGACCAGTTGTTTGTGTCCTTCTCAGATAATAAATTGGGTCAAACCATCACAAAAGCTACTATCTCCAAATGGATCAGAGATTGCATAACTCAGGCTTATTCTTCTTCGAATAAGCAACTTACAACATCTATCAAAGCTCATTCTACCAGAGCTATGGCTACTTTTATAGCCTTTCATTCCAAGCTCGCTATATCGGAGATTTGTGCTGCGGCTACTTGGTCCAATCCGCACACTTTCATTTCCCACTACAAATTGGATGTGGCATCTAAAGGACGAGCATCATTTGGTTCCACGGTACTCAGGAGTGTTTTCCAGTGAGCCACCCAGGATTCAGGTGCTAGGGACGCTGTCCCATCAGTCAGAATGTAGGCGAGATAGGATCACATAACATCTTTTAGTTATGTACTCACCATAACTTCAGATGTTTGGGATCCATCTCACATTCCTAATACCCACTCTCCTTCCCCGTGCCTTGGAGATCAGAAGAGATTGAACGGTTTTGAGTTCTACTGTTTATCTTGTTTCATCTGACGATGTTATATAAGCAGGGCGTGCATGTGTGCATGTATGCGGACAAACTAGATCTGGGGGACTGGTAGTGGTGCATCCTGGGATATAGTAAGCTCAGCCAATAAGAGACTTCGCTCTTTGGCATAAGCGTGCCGAGTCGGAGCCGAGGGATCGGCTCCGAACCCATCAGTCAGAATGTAGGCGAGATGGATCCCAAACATCTGAAGTTATGGTGAGTACATAACTAAAAGTTTCCTCAGTTGGACCAGAGGGGGATACCTCGGGACTCCTGTCTGTTCCAAGTCTCCCTCTCTGTGCATCGGCTCGGGGAATCTCGACTCCGGTCATGGTCTCTGAGACGGGTCATTCCTCTGATTCTGGGAGACCTGCCTTCGAGGCCATAAGGAGCGCACTGGCTAGATCGTCAGTCACATCACCTGGATCAGTCGCTCCGTCCCCATACACCCCGGCTAGAGCCTCTGATGCCCCCCTATCCGTGGATGGCGAAGCCTGAAGGTCTGGGGATACCCCCTTGAGCGGTCCCCTACTTTCTGAGGATCCCTCAGAGTCAGTGTCTGAGGAGCCCCCCAGAAAGAAGTTGTGCAAGAGGAAGCACATTGACTCCCAGGATGAGTCCCTCACCTCTGATACCGACCTCGAGAAGTCAGAGGGGTCCCCCAAGTTGTCCTCCGATGATGTCTCTTTCTCTGACATCCTGGAGATTTTGAGGCAGAGAGGTGGCTGGCCTTCCAAGACCCCCTCTGAGGAAGAGTCAGTATTCCTCAAGGCCTTCGGAGCTCAGCCCTCCACCTCCTGGGTGTCTCCACCCTTCGAAGAACTCCTGGATTTGATTTGTCGAAGGGTGTGGGAGAACCCTGATTCTGTGGAACCGGTGCCCAGACATCCAAATAAGTTCCTTTCTGCTCCCCCGGGGAAAGAGTTCCTGACCAAAGGGGTTTTGGTAGATGCCTTGTTGGTGGCGGTAGCCACTCAGCAGGAAGTTGCAGAGGCTTCTTCTTCCATCCATTCTCCTAACAAGGAGTCCAGGAGTATGGACCGGCATGGGAAGAGTACCCTGTCTTCGGCGATCTTTACCTTGCGGTCGCTGAATTACCTTTGTCATTTCACTCTGCTCCAAAGAGATCTCATTAAGGAGCTAGGAGATACTCTGACGGGTAACATGCCTGAGGCGGTAACGCAAACTGTTAACGCCCGGTTGTCTACCCTTGGTTCCATTGTCAACTTTTCCATGAGGCTCATATCTTCTGCAGCCGAAGGGGCGAGTAGGGCAGCTAGCTCAGGTGTGGTTTCAGAAGGCAAGCCTGGATGCGCCTGTGTCATTTCGCGGAGGCCTTTAAGTCTTCCTTCACTGATGCCCCCTTTGATGGGTCCTCTCTTTTTGGGACCAAAGTGAGACACCCTCACCAGATGTGAACAGGAGGGAAAGACACTATCTGCCGTAGGGGCCCATTTTTCTCTCCCTTCTAGGCCTTTACCCCAAGGCTCAGAGGGGGGGGGGATGTGGTTCAAGAATTTTCCAAGGCCTTTCCCTACAGCTCAAGGTGAGTCCCCCTCCAGGAGCAGAGGAGGGGGAAATAATTCTGGAAGACGCCATCCTAGAGGCAGAGGAGGCCCCCGCAACTTGAGAGACCGCAATTCCTTTCGCGGATCTTCTTCCAGCGCTCCTGAGGCATTGCCCGACTGTGCTGTTCCGGAGCCAGTCGGGGGCCGAATTTCGTTGCATCCGGAAGCCTGGGAAAGCATCACCCAGGATTGTTGGGTGCTTTGAATAGTTACCGGAGCTTACGCTATTCCCTTTGTATCAACACCCCCTCCAGTCAGTCCCGGACGTCCCACCCAGTCAACTGGATCAAGCAGCACTAGAAGTTACAAAGCTACTAGAAAAAGGAGTCATGCAACCAGTCCCCTCAGACCATATTGGATCAGGAACTTACTCAAGACTCTTTTTGGTGCCGAAAAGAACAGGGGACCTGAGATCTATTCTGGATCTCAGTCAACTGAATCTCTACTTTCTGAATTCCAATTTCCAAATGGTCACACTTCAGTCCATTTTTCCATTGCTGGAAAAAGGAGTATGGATGTGCTCCATCGATCTCAAGGATGCCTACTACCACATCAAGATGGACAAGGCATCCAGGAGTCACTTACGCTTCCGTCTGGGAGCCAGTCACTTCCAGTTTCGTGCCCTGCCCTTTGGTCTCACCATAGCCCCCAGGGTGTTCACCAAGTGTTGGCAGTGATGACAGCTCACCTGAGACATCAGGGATTCCAGGTGTTTCCGTATCTGGACGACTGGCTTCTCACCGCCCACACCAGGCATCTGCTCGTTCAGGCCAGGGAGACTACCATAGCGCTGTGTCAACAATTAGGAATTACTTTAAACTGGGAAAAGTCTGCCTTGCTGCCCTCACAGCGTGTTGTCTTTATAGGTGCAGAGCTAGACTCTATTCAGATGTGAGCCTTTCTGCCATGAGAGAATGAGTATTGCAGTCTCAGATCCACACACTGTTCCCCACAAAAGAGTTCAAGCCAGGTTTGTTCTCCAACTGTTGGGCTCCATGGCCGCCACCATCATGCTGGTGCCTCTGGCCAGGTTACATATGCGGATTCTGCAATGGCTCCTTTCTGCCCAATAGTCATTTCAGAAACTTCCTCTTTCCCACCTGATACTATTCACGGAACGGTGCAAACAGGACCTCCGCTGGTGGCTACATTCCGCCAATCTGGACAAAGGGAGGAGCTTGATTCCTATGTCTCCAGTGGCCACGGTGACCATGGACGCCTCCCAGATGGGGTGGGGAGGCATTATCTTGGCCGGATGGTCCAAGGCACGTGGCAAGATCACGAGGTACATCTGCACATCAATGTTCTGGAGATGAGAGCGGTGTTTCTAGCATTGCGAGCACTCCAAGACTCTCTACCTCTGGGAACGATTGCGATTCACTCGGACAACATGTCCGTAGTGTGGTACCTGTACAAGCAAGGGGGAACCAAGTCTTATCCCCTCTGCAGAGAGGCCATGAGAGTGTGGCATTGGGCAGTATCTTCCCAACGGTTCTTAGTGGCAACGCACATTCCAGGAAAGTCCAATGTGATAGTGGACAGGCTGAGGAGAGCTATTCTGATGCCTTACGAGTGGTCCCTGAACAACCGAATGGCGGTTCAAATTTTCTGCAGGTGGGGTCAGCCTTGCTGCAATCTCTTTGCCAGTCCCCTCAATGCCAAATGCAGCGAGTACTTCACACTGATCCCCCCACAGGGGGAGTCACCCAGGTATGCTCTAGCCCACGATTGGCCTCCCGGTCTGGTCTACGCTTTCCCTCCATTTCCTCTGTTACCAAGAGTAATTCAGAAAGCCATATCCTTGGGAAGCAGGATGATCCTTATTGCTCCACACTGGCCTCGACAAGTATGGTTCCCCTTTCTTCAGAAGTACGCAGTAGACAGCCCTTGGACTCTGGACCCAGTGTCAGACCTCCTGACTCACATGTCAGGCCAGCTCCATCCATCACTGTGAACCCTCAGGCTGACAGCCTGGCTACTCCACTTCCATCACCAGTTAAACAACATTCCTTTTCACCGGAGTTGGTACACATCTTGCCTTCATCTCATAAGTCTTCTACCAGAAAAATTTATTCCAGCAAATGGAAGAGATTCTCCATTTGGGCTCAGGCCCAAGGTTTGGACCCCTTCACAGCCCCAATTCCATCGGTTTTAGATTTTTTAGCTATGCTTTTCCATCAGGACTCTGCGCCCGCTACCATTAAAGTGCAATTGACTGCAATCTCCAACTTCCATACATCTTACGAACCCTCTCTTATGGGCCATAAACTCTGCAAGGCTTTCTTGAAATGCGCTTGGCTACTTCGCCCTCCTGTGTCAGAGCCTGTCATGCCATGGGACCTAAACCTTGTGCTATAAGCCATCACTTCACCACCCTTTGAACCAGCTGCCACCTGTGAACTGAAATTTTTATCTTGGAAAACGGCGTTTCTGATGGCCATTACATCGGCCAGAAGAGTATCAGAACTTCAAGCTCTATTAAACCTCCGTATTTGACCTTTCATAAGGACAGAGTTTCACTGAGACTTAACCCATCCTTCCTTCCAAAGGTGTCATCCACTGTTAATTTCCATCAATCTATCGAGTTACCAGTGTTCTTTCCAAATTTTTCCAATAATAAAGCAGAGTTCAGGTTCCATCAGTTGGATGTGCACAGGCAATTGAGGTTCTATTTACAAAGAACTAAACAAGTTAGGAAGTCTGATCAGCTGTTTGTGTCCTTTTCAGTGAACAGAGCAGGTTGTCCTGTTTCCAAGTGCACAATTTCTAAATGGATTAAAGATTGTATTTCCTTCATCTACTCGGCGGCATGCAGAAGTTTACCTTTTTCCCGTCAGAGCTCACTCTACCAGGGCAATGTCCACATCGATAGCTTTCCATGCCAGGCTTTCACTGGATGATATTTGTGCTGCGGCCACTTGGGCCTCTCCTCACACCTTTATCACTCATTACAAGCTGGACGTGGCTTCTAGGGGCCGGGCTTCCTTTGGTTCCACGGTTCTCAGGAGTATCTTTATATGAGCCTCCCAGGATAGAGGTGCTGGGGACACTGTCCCGTGATTAAAGAATGGAGGCGAGATAGGACCACATAACATCAGTTAGTTATGTACTCACCATAACGATCGATGTATGTGGTCCATCTCCACATTCTACGTGCCTCCCACCTACCCCCTTCCTAGAGGATTTGGAGGAACATTGGCTCTGTGAACCCTTCAAGGTCAGTTGCCTTTTCTTTCTTTGGCTGGAATTCCTTAAAGTGTTGGTTATGTATGGGTTTTGATTGGTATGGTTGCAAACAAGATCTGGGGCTAGGGCGAGGTGCATCTTGGGATACCAGGTTAGCCCAGCCAATTACAGACTTCGTGCTAGAGAAATAGTTGGCCGAGTCGGAGCCGATTCTCAGCTCCGAACCCATAAGTAAAGAATGTAGGCTAGATGGACAACATTGATCATTGTGGTGAGTACATAACCAACTATTATGAAGTGTTTGTGTCTATAATGGCTAAAAGAATGGCAAAGGTGATGTCAAAATTGATAGATATGGATCAGTGTGGCTTTGTGGAGAGGAGGCAAACATTTGACAACATTAGGAGAACATGATGATGCAGAGGGAAGCAGAATGTAGGAAAATACTACTGTTGTTGGGTCTTAAAGCAAAGAAAGCATTTGATAGAGTAAGCTGGGATTTTATAAGTAAGGCAATGAAAGCATTTGCTTTCCCTAATAAAATTATAAAACTGATTAGGAGGATATATGAGGGATTGGAGGTGAAAATTTAAGTGAGTGGGTTCCTCTCTGATAAGTTCTGTTTGAGCAGAGGAGCCAGGCAGTGATGCCGCTTTCTCTCTATAGTTTGTGTTGTATTTAGAACCATTGTCAAAGAAAATAAGGGACTCAAATATTCAAGGATATAATTGCTATGGTAGTCAAGCTGGGTTTATTTCCATATTATATAATTTTATACCTGATAAAAACAGAAAAGGACATTTCCGTGTTGTGGAACATTGAGACCGTTTCAAGTGTTTTTGAGTTACAAAATTAATGAAGATAAAGTCAAAGACAATAGTTGTTAACTATGTGCCAACACACAAATTGGTTTAACAATACCCATATTTATGAGAATGCGATAAAATAAAGTATTTAGAATTGTGGGTTAAAAAGGATTTTATGACAGCTGAGGATATGTGGGAAGAGACTAAACAAAAGATAATACAAAAACAGAGATATTAGAAGCTGTGTTTATGGATATGGAAAGCAAGATACAAGCAGTGAAATGTTTTTATTCCCTTCAGTTTTATAGAAAGGTCAGGTATAATAAACCAGCGGAGAAGTTGGGAGAACTTGTGGATGGCAGTTAGAGTTGAAGTATTTTATCTGAGAGGTGAAGACAGCAAGTGCCGTGGGATAAGCTGATCCTTCCAATAGATCAAGGTGGTTTGGGATTACCTTATTTGAAGGAGTATTTCAGAGGTACAAGGTTTTAAGTCTCCTCTGCATAGCAGAAGCATGAAACTATAATTCAAAGTGGAAAGGTATGATGATGAAACAGGGGAGGCTCAAGAAACAAGGAGAGACTGAGATTGTGATACAGATCCTTAAGGAAAATAACAGTAACCATTCAGAATATTATATTCATAAAATAGAAAGTATTCTAAGAAGTAAGCCAACATGGGGATGGAGAAGGAGAGTATGCTGATAGGGATGAATGTAGTTAGGGATACTGACAGTAGGCAAGAGGGGTTTGGAAGTTGCTGGAGAAAACTGGCAAAGGAACCAAGATATTGGGAGGAAATAGAGGGAAAGGTAATAGAATAGGAAGAGGCCAAGAATTTATTTCGGCTGCAGGCTAGAGATTTCCTTTTCTTATCAAGGATTGTTATCTGAGTATAAGCAGAGAGAAAGAAATAGGGAGAATCTAAGTGAAAGACCAATACTGGTGAGGTTTTAGTAGAATGTCGAAGAAAAGCTGCTGTTAAAAAATGGGATAATTAGTAGGGCATGTAAAATATTGCATGAGAACTATAAGAATAAATCAGTGGTGATTAGAAAGGCTTGGAAAGAGACTGGATAAGCAGTTTGGAAAGAAACAATGTGGAGGGCATATGTATGACTCCCAAGTATGCAACAAAAAGTGTAGGGGATTTAGGATCTTTGCTTGGAAGTGTTTGCACAGGTATTTTTATACCGCAAATACACCCCAAAGTATGTTTCCTCAGGTAGATTACAAATTTTTAAAGTAAGATGGGGAAGAAATAGGTAAATGGGAACATACTTTATGGAAGTGTAATGAGTTGGCAGACTTTAAAAATTCCCTGCAAAATTACTCAATCATAAATACTGGGTGAGCAAATTGGTGTAACTAAGGGAATGATTTTTTTGAGGTAAGATACAAAATCGGAATTTCCTAGACAAAGTAAGGCCTTGCTGAGTCTAATTATGGTGGCTGCCAAAAAAACAATTATTTGAAAATGGAAATGAGTCTGAATCAACTGTACTAGAATTTGGGCATATAGTAAAAGAGATAAAATAACTGGAAAAGGGAACTTTAGAAAAGGGTAAGAGCAAATGACATAGAAAAAAAAAGGGAATTGTGGGAACGATACTTGCAGAATATGGGTTTAAAAGAAGGTATGATTTAAATGACCTATGTAATGTTTGTCTGACAGTGACTGAATAGATAAGTGATGTGTAATGTTTGCAACTAAGAATGTGTCAGTATTGTTTGTTTTCATTTATATAAATGTATGATTGCCTGTGTTACAAGTGATAATTTAATAGTTAAAAAAACGTTGCTTAAAAGTAATCTGTCTAAATTTGTGCATACTATCCAAGTACACCTTTATTTTATCTTTAGCATTCTGGAATTGTGCCTCTTCTTGTTCTGGGAGATTCCTCTTATTCTGGAATACTCCAACCTTTATCAGCCCATCTAAATAATTGTTATTTCTTAACCAGATCTCCTTTTCTTTTATTTCTACCCTATTTTTAAACTCCGCTTTCATTTTATCCCACTCACTAGCTATAACTTCTGGAGCAATTTCTGCCTTCCCAAATAACTTGCTTTTTCTTATGAGCATTGGAACGTGTCACAGTTTGCAATGCGTTTTGTTTAGTAAAAATCTTAAAACAAAAAAACACACATACCATCAGATCACCCCTATAACCTATTAAATGCACACACATTTGCATCTTTGAATAATGAAATTTAAGCCTTCTAATAGAACATCTGTCCCAACAGACAGCCAGTAACACAGGTCTTAACTTGAAATTGAAGTTATTCATGCTAAGACGCATGTTGATCCCTGTGCTTCTACTTACACTAATTGGTATATATATATATATATTTTTTTTTTTGTAGCTTTAGTCCCCTCCCAAATGTGAAAACAACTTGCATGATTTTAGAAAACATTAACTTTTAGCCTTGAAGAATCCAGTGTTCTGACTTTTATTGCCCTATTAAAAGCTTGTCTCAGTGGAAACTTGAGAAAAAAGTCAATCTACTGCAGCCTGAAAGAGTTGATTTGCTTTTTTTGGGCTGAAAGTGTTATTTGAAAATAAAGATTAGGTTCAGTTTCTAATAATTCTATTGCATCTCTACTGGAACTAGTCAAGTACTAAGTATTACATATTTTAGTGCTTGTTATACTTGTCCCATACTGCAGTATTTATGCAACCACATTTTTTGTGAAAAATGCTTTAGTTTAATACAGTTCTCCTCCTTATAAACTAGAGTAATGTTTGAGATAACACACAAAAGAAGTTTGGGGCTGCAGATGTATTTTAAGTTACACTACGTAATATTGTTTTTCATGTACCATCTATATTTGCATTACTGACACCACACAAGTGCTGACTTGTTATTTTATTACTGTGATTCCAAAGTTGTTTGCTGTTAAGCTCACTGGCATTGTGTCACCACTTTGAGGTTATGATCTGTAGCAGCAGTACATTTGCTACTGTATAGGTAGAGTTGAAGCTTTTGAAATGCCCACACTTCCAAAACATTCCTTCTCCACAACTGCATGTCATGCTTCCCCTTTGGTATGCTAGTGGATCTTCTGTCTTTAAAGACATCTAGTTCAGTACAGAGCCATCTACTTGGTTTCAACCATCTACCTGCACTGTAATCCCCTAGCTGTAAATAGGACTAGCTAATACTGAGAGGGCCCAAGTCAAGGCCTCCATGATTTTCTGGAAAGCCTACTCACAGGCCAGGGTCCAGATAGGTTTGCTTGGCATATTATTTTAGAAAAAAGTCTGTAGGAAGAGTGGACATGGTACTGCAGTTAGACACAAACTCTGAATAATGCACCATTTTCCTGAGGAATGCCTTCAGCTGCTTTTTTTGATGACAGGGTGGTCAATTCCTGAATAGACTGCATTTAGCTGATTCTAGTGGAATTTCACCAGCAGCTGTGTAAATACCAAGGTAAGATACTTATGCCATTCCTACCTGATATTTGCTTGTTTAACACCTTTCTTGAAGTGTCACTTCAGGTATAGGGAAACGTACATTGCATAAAAGAAAACTATCCATGGTAACATGTTCGCAGTTAAAAACATCATGCAATCACATAATGTTTTCATGCAGTTAATATCAACCCAGCATTATATAAATTGCTGAATTCTTGCCTTCCCCTTAAACTTCACTTCTCCTCCGCCAAAACATTACTCTGCATGTATTGTTCTCACAATTTCCATTTTTTATGTCGTTTACTTCTGCCCTTTTCTAGAGATCCCACTTCCAATTCTATCTCTGTTATATTTACTACTTCAAGTAGAGTTGGTTTAGACTTTGATTTCCATTTTTTTAGTAATTGCTTTTTTTGTCAGCCACCAGGATTAAATTTAACAAGGCCTTACGTATGTCTTGGTGGTTCAGATCCTGTATACCAGTTCAAAAAAAAAAAAAAAATTCTTAGTTGCACCTACTTGCTTGCCCAATATTTCTGACAGAGTACTCTGTAGGGAAGTTTTAAAGTCTGCCAACTCATTACACTTGCATATAACATATGATCTGATGTTGTGAATCTTCATCTATTCTTGACTTGTGGTTTACGGTTCCAATCCTCGGAACCAACCTGGCTGATGTATAGCTTGTAGTAAAAAGGTACTCAGACCTAACTTATTCGAATGCATGAGTTTAATAAAACAGACAAGTAAAGTGAAGCATTTTTCGTCCCGTACAATGACCGGACTTTTAAAGACAAAATTCACAACTGGGGTGCACATCTTCAATACAAACCATTAATTAAGAATTAATTAATTACACCATCACTAATTAACCAATCCCCAACAACCTTCACTAATTTTTAAACGTCACATTTTAAAATTCATTTAAAATAAAGCCCATTGCAATGTCAGCTGCCTGTATTTTAAAACTACAAAGCCTGCAGAGATGAAGAATTTAAAGAACAAAAATAATAAATATTTACTTGCACAACAGTATTATTCATCTTTACACAAGGTTATTAGCATTGACAGCACTTCATTTAGAAATAATATTTAGAGGCCCATCAATCTCATTGCACTGAGGGTGGGAGAAATTCATTTACTAGAGGTGAACAAATTTAAATGTATTTACTATTACTATTATGACAATTGACGCTGTCCGGTTCGATTCTCAGCTAGAGCGTCTTTTGAGTGGAGACATGCGTGAATGGGTTTAAATTCGTTGAAGGTTGTGCGTCAGGCCCGGCAAGCCGGTATGTAAAAATCAACTGCCAATCATTAGCGGACCGGAGTTCCGCTGTGGCGACCCCTAACTGGGAAAAGCCGAAAGACACAAACAATTCATTATTTTACTTTAACACATTTAATTTTAACAGATTATGAAAGTGCATAACAGAATGTGATTATTCAGTTTCAATTGAAATTATAAACTGTAGGTTTAAATGAATGGTTTTATATAATATTTTAAATTAACTTTAACATGTGACATTTAAAAATTAGTGAAGGCTGTTAGGGATTGGTTATAGGGTTGGTGTAATTAATTAATTAATGGTTTATATTTAAGATGTATGTACCAGTTGTGAATTTTGTCTGAAGAAGTCCAGTCATTGAACTGGATGAAAAGCGTTTCACTTTGTCTGTTTTATTAAACTCATGCAGTCGAATAAGTTATATCTGAGTACCTTTTTACTACGTTTGTGTTTTTTGGCATTTTGTGATATATAGCTTGCAGCTTGAAAGAATTTTTGGCTGACAAGTCTACCCACAATGCCCCTCTCCACATTACCTCGGATCATGTTTGCCACTCTTAAGACAAGACGCATCAGCCAGTTCCTCTCTCATAGCTAAGTAAAAAAAATAATATATATATATATATATATATATATATATATATATATATATATACATATATATATATATATATATATATATACATACATACATACACTGTCTCTATCCTTAGTAGTTCTATAATTCCTTTTTATTATGTAGCTTAAATTTCTTGGTCTACCCTTGAGTGTTTTTTTCTCTTTACCGTTGGTATTTTTCCCTCTACCATTGCTGGTAGTTGCTTCCCTTCCCCCTCTCTCTCTCTATCTTTGCTGTTCGTAACCTTTCTACCATCGTTGGTAACCTTTCTACCATGGTTGGTAGATTTTCGTCTTGTAGTGTGACTGAATTTACTTTCTTTTATTTCTGTCTGCCTCTCCTGCCATTTTTATTCAGTACGATGGTGGAAAAACCAAAAAGCTCCACTACGGGCTTCAAACAGTGTACAGAGTGCAGCAGAAAAGTGCCAAACTCTGATAACCATGAATGTTGTGTGTACTGTTTGGGTGTTTCACACTTGTCTGAATGTACAGTGTGCCAGGGTTTCAGCAACAGAACTTTGGCAGAGAGGAAAAACAAGCTCATTCTCAAAGGGCTCCTTAAAGCCTCATTCGAAGAAGCCTTGTCCAAGGCCGACCAGTCTTCTCCTACCTGTGGATCAAAATCCTCCCGTTTGGTGCTGATGTCTCCTTTGGCACCAACTGTTGAGAAGTAAAAACATGCATTGGAAGGTTCCTCTTCGGAACTGAAACCTAAAGTTCCGAAGCTTTTGGAAAAGTGTGAATCTTTGGCACCGAGAGCTTTACCAGTGCTATCGAGACCGCCCATGACAATTATAAAATCATTGACCACTACGGTTCCAATACTGGCAACCAAATGTTACTACGGCCATGCTGGCACCAATGGCCCCCACAATCCTGCAGATGGTGGCGAAGCCTGATGTTTCTGTTCAACCCAGGACCACTTATTCCCCCTCCTTGGATCACTTTGTTAGACAGCTCTCTAGCCCTTTCATGGAAAGACCCGAGTCTCCTCCTGGGATGTCTGTTCCCTCTACTAGAAGTCTCTTGGAAGTGGATATTGTTGGGTTGATGGATCAGATCCTGACAGCCAGGGGTCTTCCTTCATCTTCTCAGCCCCCTCTTTCCTCTGGTGCAGAGGGCTACATCCCTACTCCCCCTTGTTATTCTCCTCCTCTGACTTCCTCTCAGGCTTTAGAGCTCTTGAATCCAGCTTCGCAAGTACCAATGACTTCAGTGCCGCCAACTTTCTTGTCTTCGCAGAAGTCCGGCTGTGATGTCTTCAGTACCTATGGCACCATCGGGTCCTCAGGATCATGTCTTCACCATCGGGCTCGAGGGTTTTGAGCTGGCATCAAGTTTTTCTATGGAGCCGGCCCTGCCTCTTCGGGCTCCACCATCAGAGGAACCCTCCTTGGTTACGGTTTGACAGGTGGGTCTCTCTAGGCGGGGTGTGACTCCAGTTCCAAGTATGTCTGTCTCTGTTCCGGGCTCCCATCCCTCCTCGGGGGGGGGGGGCCTGCCTTTCAAGCCATGGAAAGAGCTTTGGCCGGCCTCTGCCTCGTCTCAGGTGCCTCCTGTGTTATTGGAGTCTCTCCCTATGACCCCCAGGTCATTTGGTTCTACCACCAACCTCAACCCCTGAACAGCGAGCCCCAAGGTGTCAAGAATTGCCTACAAGCGTCCCCTCTTCTGCATCCTCTGCAGACGTTCCCACTGAAGAGCCTCCTCAGAAGAGATCATGTAAGAGCTAACATGTTGATTTTCCTGAGGAATCTGTCACAGAGGACACAGAATTTGATGAATGGAGGGTTCCACATGGTCACCCCTGGAAGACATCTCCTTCAGAGACATTCTTGAGATCCTGAAACAGAGGGGTGATTGGAAGTCCAAAGACCCCTTCCTCTGAGCAATCCATTTATTTGCAGGCCTTGAGTGCTAGCCTATCTACCTCCTGGGTGACCCCACCCTCTGATGACCTGATCGCTCAGCGGGCTTGGAAGGCACCAGATTCTATAGTACCTGTCCCCCAGAGACCTGACAAGATTGTTTCTGAAGACCATCCATATTGGGCGAAGTGCTTCGTTGTTGATGCCATGGTGGTAGCGGCTGCCATCAAGAAAGAACTAGCCGAGGAAGGTTCTACTTTACATCCCCCTAACCGAGAGTCTAGGACAGTGGACAGATTTGGGAAGTGGATTTATGCATCTTCGGCCTTCTCCATCAAGTCCTTGAATATCATGGCACACTTTACTAGACTTATAAAGACGAATCCAACTCCAGAAACACCAAAACCTTTATTATAACAAAGCTTTCGTATAAAAATCCTTCATCAGTGTTAATGCATCTTAACAGAATTTCTCACTCCATATAAAGACCATTAAAAAAGCCATATGAACACAGCCATCCAGTAGAAACATAAAATCAATTAACTAAATTACACCACAATTAAATATATTCACCTTAAAATAATCATCTCTCATTCAACAAATAATTATTTGTGTAATTTCAAACCTAAATATATAACTATAATGCATATATTTTCATAACCTAATGAAGATGGTTTTGTTTTTTTAACTAGAATTGGTCTTGTACTAACCATGTTGTTTAATCCAGGTTCTAAATCAGCCTGTAGCTTGATTATCCAAGTATATTCTTAATTTTCTAATATGTTATTTATATCACCACCCATCATTTGTTTTTGTACTGTATCTATCACCCTGAACTTAAAAACATGATCACATCCCTTGTCCATAATGTGTTTACACAGTGCATTCAGTTCAACTTGTCTACGTGTATCAGATTTGTGCTCTGTTATACGCTCTTTCAATTTCCTAGGACTCTTGCCTATATAAAATGATGGACACTGTGTACATGTTGCTAAATAAACTATACAAGTTGTATTACATGTAGCTGATCTAAACGTTTAACTTTTTCCTGTAACTGGATGTATAAATACATCATCTTTCTTATAAATGTCTACACAGCAACTACAATTTAAACATGGATGTGTTCCTTCTTTATAAAACGTTTGTGTGTTAGTTTGATGCTTAAAATCTTTATAACATAATCTCATTTTTAAATTCTGAGAATTCCTGTATACAAGACTGGGTTTAGCATCTAGTAGTTGTCGTAACTTTGGCATAGCCATTAATATGCTCCAATTTATTTCAATGATTATTTTTTAACATCTTTAGTTGTAATGTTATATGTTGTCAGATATCTAATTTTATCAACTTTTTGATTACTGTAGAATTAGATTGTGCACTACTAAATATAGGTTTATTTGTATCCTTCCTTTTATTAAAAACTTAATTCATTTGTTGTCTAACCATATATTGAGTATACCCACTCTCTATAAACTCATTAGCCATCTCATCTAACTGCTGTTTGCATTTCCCATCATCAGTGTTCAACCTACTTATCCTAGTCAGCTGTGCTTGTACTATACCTTTAAGTATGTGTGGTGGGTGCATACTACTTTTGTGAACATAACGATTCACTTGAATGTCTTTTTTGTAAACACTATTTTCAATGTTGGCCTCTTCTCTCTCTAATAGTACATCTAGAAAAGATATTTTCACAGCTGAACATGCCATCTTAAATCGGAAAAATGATGTACTGTCAAGTATTTTACAGATTCATTTAACAACTCTTCAGTTGCATTCCATACCAAAAAGCAGTCATCAGCAAACCGATAATATAGAACTCTTGTTGTTCGTAATGTTCTGTACACTATAGATGACATTTTTCTCCCACTGGTGCATCACTGAATTGGCATGTTTGCCATTGGCATACCCATGACAACACCCGCCAGCTAGGAGCCAGTCATTTCCCATTGAGTGCTGCCCTTTGGTCTCACCACAGCCACAGTGTGATCACCAAATGCATGGCAGTGGTGTCAGCACATTTGAGGCTGCATGGATTCAGAGTGTTTCCTTACGTAGACGACTGGCTCCTCACTGCTCCCACCAGGCATCTACTACTACAAGCTATGGACTTCATTCTGGAACTTATCCTAACAACTGGGCATCATGGTCAACCCTGCAAAATCTCAACTAACCCCTTCTCAGGATATGGAATTCATTGGAGCTCACCTCAATAACTCCGTCTTGTGTGGCATTGCTTCCTGTACACAGGTTGCAGAAAATACAGTCACAGGTTCATCCTGTCCTTCACTCAAACAAAATAGGAGCTCAGCAGATTTTTCAGGAATTGGGCTCCATGGGAGCAATGACCACATTACTTCCATTGGCAAGATTTCACATGAGACTTCTCCAGTGGTTACTTGCAAACCAATGGTCTATTCTAACCCACCCCATGAATCCATTAGTTTTCATATCCAGCTAATGCAAAAATAACCTAACTTGGTGGATGCAGTCCAAGAAGATTTTTTTTGGGCCACCCTTTTGTTTCTCTACAGCCCAGGGCCATAGTGACCACAGATGTTTCCCAGATGGGGTGGGAGGGGGGCATTATCTCAGGAAGACAGTCCAAGGCACTTGGTCACACTCCGAGGCCAATCTGCATATCAGCATTCTAGAGCTAAAGGCAGTGCTTTTGGAGTTGCAAGCATTTCACTCTGCCTTACCTCAAGGGATGATAGCTATTCAGTCTGACAACATGTCTGTAATCTGGTACATCAACAAACATGGGGAACCAAGTCCTACACACTGTGTCAAGAAATCCTCCAGTTGTGGCAGTGGGGCGATAACTTCCAACTGCTTTCTGATAGCAATACGCATCCCAGGGAGTTCAAATGTGATTGCAGACGAACTGAGCAGATGCATCCTCTTGCCTCACGAGTGGTCTCTGAACTCCAGAGTAGCGAAGATTATCTTTCTTTGCTGGGGCCAGTCTTCCTGCAACCTATTTGCTTCACACCTGGATGACAACTGCAGAAGCTACTTAGACCTAATCCCCCCCTCCAGCGATGCTTTTTTTCCACAGTTGGCCTCAGGTCACCTTTATGCCTTCCCTCCTCCCTCTGATCCCTCTTTTTCTCAAGAAAGCAGCTTGGTTGAGAAACAAAGTGATTCTCATCGCTCCTTATTGGCCTTGACAAATATGGTTTCTCTTCCTCTGGCCTCATCAACTTCATCGCACATAGATTCTGGACCTTCTGTCCCAACCACTAGGGACTAGTGCACCCCAGTCTACAGACTGTCAAGCTAACTGCTTGGTTTCTCCACTTCCATTAGTCACCAGGCATAATGCTATTCCTTCTCCCTTATGACACATTTTGTTGGCATTCCATAAAACATCCACCAGGAAGTCTCTACCTTAGTAAATGGAAGAGATTTTCTATTTGGGCTTCTGATAACGGTCTGGACCCCTTTTCAGCCCCAGTAGAAAAATGTTCTAGAGTTTCTAGCTACCATCTTTGGGAAAGGAGATTCTGCTTCTACAATCAAGGTTATCTTAGCAGCTATTTCAAATATCTATAATGGTATCTGGCACCAGCCTTTTATCTCTCATAGGCGTAAGGTTTTTCTTAAAAGTACCATCCATTTGAAGCCCCCTTTCAAGGATCGAGTACCGCCATGGGACTCGACTGTTGTATTTCAATCACTTATTTCACCTCTGTTTGAACCTACAGCTACCTTTGACTTAAAATTATTTTCCTGGAAGACAGTGCTTCTCATAGCTGTCACTTCGGCAAGACAAGTCTCTGAATTACATGCTGTATGTTCTAAAGGACCTTATTTAATTTTTCATAAAGACAGTGTGTCACTCAGAACAAACCCAACCTTTCTTGCTAAAATTATTTCAGAGACCAGTATCAGCCAGTCCATAGACTTGCCTGTATTTTTCCCAAATTTTTCTAATAAAGGTGAGTACTGCCTGCACCTTCTGGATGTGCACAGGCAATTACATTTCTGTCTGGATAGAACTAAGCAGTTTTGACAATCAGAACAGTTATTTGTATCTTTTGCAAGTGCAACTTTGGACAAACCTGTGTCTAAGGTTACACTCTGTCTAGATGGTTAAAGGGATATTGCATATTTTTCATTTACTCAAAACAAAAGATTGTTTTTCTCAGTGTCTGCATTTTGTTTTAGTTGAAACTGTGCTGCATTTATTGACTTGCTCGAGATTGCTTTTCTCAGTGTCTGCATTTTGTTTTAGTTAAAACTGTGCTGCATTTAATGATTTGCTTGAGATTGCTTTTCTCATTGTCTGCATTTTGATTTGCTTGAAATTGCTTTTCTCAGTGTTTGCATTTTGTTTTAGTTAAAACTGTGCTGCATTTATTGATTTGCTTGAGATAGTTTTTCTCAGTGTATGCATTTTGTTTTTCCCACCCTCCTGTCCCATTGTTGGTGCTTTCTTAAATTGGGTGGCTTTGGAATTGCCCGCTCCTGCTGTTAATTTGATTTTGGACACTCCTCACAGTCCATCTCATTTGCTTACTATACAGATCCGGATGATAATTTGGTAGGACTACCCCCTTGCGTCTCTGATTTTGGACACTGCTCCCAGTCTCATGTCATCAGCTCATTCTACTGTGTACAGACAGAGCATTTGGGAAGGCAAACCTCCTTAGTTTTTTAGTTTCTTAATCTTAAATTATTTTCTGTTCCTTCCCTCTCCAAAAAAAAAATGACACTTTTTCATTTATTTATTGTGTTCTTCCTCCACACTTTTACGTGTTGAAGTGTTTTTTTCTGCTGTATTTATTAGCCTGATTAAATTTGTCTGTTATTCTAACCTTAGTTTTAGTTTTAGCATTTGGGCTTCAGGCCAGCTGTTTTACAGTTAAGAAGATTTTTGTGATCTACACTGTTGTGGACAAACCCTTAATCCAAGCCCTCTCTCCCCAAGTCCATCCAAGTTTCTGAACACTGTCTGGACAATTCCCATCAGTTTCTCCTGCCATCCTGGTCGACATGGGCATACTGAGATAGTGTAGCAACTGCCTCATGTTCACTGACAAACCCTCTCCTAGCATATAATTCTTCTACTTGCAAGAAATGCATCTATATCAGTAAACTGGAATCCATGCTCTCTCACACTTCAGTCAGTACCCCTGACAAAAAGAGCAGATTGCCAGCACGAGCACCACACCATCCACATCACATAGCCAAGCACAGCACACACCCACATGTATATAGATCCTCAATAAAAACTTACTTAAACAGCAGAGTCCTCCAAACGCACACAGACATACCAGACACAACACCAAACACATGCCAGACAGCAGACAACACACCAGTGACTCAGAAACACGCAACGCACAACATTAAACCAAATACACTAGTCATTTGTGACTCAATTGTGAGACAAACCGATGTCCCCCTCACCAGGCTTGACAAGAAGGTCACGGTCAGTCGGCTGTCAGGTGCCAGAATCCACCACATCAGACATGCATTTAAGTCTCTCCACAACAGGTACAAGTATGACTCTGTCATTGTTTATGTTGATGTGAATGACTTGAGATGCACCTCCTTGGACTATATGAAGAGAGACATGATTGAGCTGTCAGAGTATGTCAGGTATGACCCTAGCCCTAAGCAGCATCCTACCTTCACCAAGAATGATACCACAATACCAACAAAAAATAATTGATTTCAACAGTTGGCTTAGTTTCTAGTGTCATTCCAAGGGGATCCAGTATCTGTCTGCCTGGGGTGACATGGTGGACAGACCTTGATGCTTTGCCAGAGATGGCCTCCACTTGTCACCCCTGGGATTCAGGATTCTGGCCGAGGCTGTTTCCTCCCCCATAGTGCCTTTTTTAGATAATGTCCCACAGACAAATCTTTCAACATAAAAGATCTGTCAAAAAGCAAATTGAAGGTGATGCTCCTTAATGCTAGGAGCCTTAACCTGAAAATGGCACTCACTGGAGGCTCTCGTAGCACTGGAAGATGCTGACATCTGTACAGTCACAGAAACTTGGTTCAAGGCTACAGAGAGCACCCCTGCCTTACCAGACTATACCTCATTCCACACATTCTGACTCCAAACTGAGGTTGGGAAGACTAAAGGTGGTGGAGTTTCTGTTTCCATTAAAGACCAACACACCTCCAGACTGGTTTGCCAGCATGATGCACTAGAACTTCTCCAGGTGCAAGTGACAATTAGCAAGACACCCATCCAAGTTATACCCAGCTTTAGTCTCCCCCTCCATGACTCTGGACACCCATTCCTCCTACCTGGACCTACTTGAGTCAGTCAAGGTACCCCATAACACCCTGATCCTTGGCGACTTCAACTAGCCCACCATAAACTGGGTGAACTATTCCTGCTCTAATCCACTCACCCAGCGATTCCTTGACTTCATCAATTCTAATGCAGTAGACCAGCTTGTCTCATCCCCCACAAGGGGAGATGGCATTCTAGACTTGGTTCTCACCAACAAGGACGACCTCTGCACCACCTCCATAGTAAGTTTTTCCCTGGTGAGATCAGACCATTAGTCTGTCTCATTCAAAGTGTCTGTCCCGTCCAACCCCCACCCAGCCGTAACTATGCTAAATAATTTCTCAAAAATTGACTACAACCTTCTAAATGAGGGTATCAGCTTCACACCACCACCCCCTCAGAGGATGCAAACAAATATGCTGAACAGTATGCCAGTGCAGTATACAAGCACCTGTACAACTGCATGGACTCAGCTTTACCCAATAGAACTAAAACCTGCTCCTCAAGGAAACACAAATCTATGTGGTGGACATCCTCTGTCAGCAGGCTTTACAACAAAAGGAAGAAACTCTTGTCCAAGGGTAAAAATGCACAAATTCCCAAGTGGAAAAACTCCCTCCGTAGCCTCAACAAGCAAATTAGATCACTAATGAAAATCTCCAAAGCCAGTTATGAATCAAAACTAGCCTCTGAAACAAAGACTAACCACAAAGTCTTTTTCAGTTACATCAGAAATCTCCATGGCAAAGCCCAGTTTGTTCTGAATTAGTTCCTAATGGTACCACTTACACTGATCCTGTTGACTTAGCCAACCTGCTAGCAGACAGGTTCAGTGCAAACTTCACCCAGTCTCCCCAAGGCCTATTTGACATCCCCAATACTTGCCCCACCCCTCACATCTTCATAGATCGTGTTAAAGGCCCTATCCAAGGCAAAGAAAAGAGCTTCCATGGGACCTGATAGTATCAGTGGCTGTAGTCTGCAACATCTCCAGCAAGTACTAGCCTCACAATTGAGCACCCTATTAAAACCATAGCCTAAGTACAGGCTTCATTCCAGCAGAGTGGAGAACTGCCATTGTCATTCCTTTGCACAAAGGTGGTGCCACTACTGACTCTGGGAACTATCGCCCCATTAGCTTGACAAGTCTGATCTGCAAGGCCATGGAGAGTATTATTATGGACCTCATAAACAAGGACATAGGCTGTCTCCAAGCACTTGACCCCACCCAG
Source organism: Protopterus annectens (assembly GCF_019279795.1). Lineage (NCBI taxonomy): Eukaryota > Metazoa > Chordata > Ceratodontiformes > Protopteridae > Protopterus > Protopterus annectens. The sequence goes on along the minus strand of NC_056743.1, from coordinate 930,978,745 downwards.
TTTGGATTCATCAAGGGCAGATCTTGCCTGTTGAACCTGGTTGACTTTTCTGAGACCATCACCAAGGCACTGGATAAAGGAAAGTCGATACATACAGCCTACCTTGAATTGGCCAAAGCCTTTGACACAGTCTCCCATTTGGGCATCATCGAAAAGCTAACAGAACTTGGCATAAATACCTATCTCATCAAATGGGTAGCCAGCTGGCTCACTAATAGGACCCACAAGATCAAAATAGGTACCACTACCTCCAACAGCAGATCTGTCACTAGTGGTGTCACTCAAGGATCTGTCCTGGGCCCCCTATTATTTGGCATTTACTTCTCAGAGGTCCGGGTAAAGACAAAAGGCCTGTGGCTGACCAAGTTTACGAACGAATGTAAGTTGGGTGCTGTCATTGACTCCCCAAAGGATGTCTACGTACTTGGCTCACAGCAACAAATGACTGGTGCCAAAGTCATGGCCTTAAGTTAAATGCAAAAAAAATGTATTATACCATTTGGCAAAAACACAGCCCCTACTGATTACCACATTAGCAGCAACCCCCTAAGCACACAACCTGTGGTGAGAGACCTGGGTACACAAGTTGACAACAATCTCACATTTGGCCATCATGTAGCGGCAGTGGTCAGAAATGCCTTTTACTTGGTTCATCTCATAAGTAAAGGGATTGCATCCAGAAAAAAGGAGGTTATTACCTCTCTGTACTCCTCCCTCATTAGGCCAGTAATTTAGTACAATGCCCTGTTTGGTATGTACCTCTCCATACACCTGCACCAACTGGAAAGGCCACAGAAATACCTCACACAGAGAATCCTTGGCCTCCAACACCTGTCCTATGTGGACAGGCTGAAATCAGTATCACTGTACTGTGTATTGTACAGACTGCTTAGAGGTGATCTGTGTCTCCCTACAAGACAATCTCAGACCCTGCTCTACTACAGATGCTCCATATCTGTTAAGTCTAACTCTTCACGTAGTACCCAATCGAAAGGCTTAAATCTAATATGTGAAATTAACAAAACCTGCTGGAGGTACAGGTTTGTCTTCCAGAGGCTGCCCCATGTCTGGAATAGACTCAACATACACGTCAAACAAAGTACGTTGCTGACCCTCTTCAAGCGCAATCTTGATGAGTGGATCAGAAGCCACAAATTTGTCCCAGGGGGTTCCACCTGTGCCCCTCATTGACAGGGGTGACAGGTGCTGATTGGGGTTTCTTTTTTGGGGATAAATTCTTGGCTAGGCTTGTAAGGGCCCCAAAGCCATTAGCCTAGTAATCTAATATGATCCTATGAAGACTCCCTATGCCAGTGAAGGCACATTCTACCAGATGTATGGCAACTTTAGCTGTGTTTCATTCTAAAGCTTCCATGTCATAAATATGCGCAGCTGCAGTGTGGGATAAACCACATACTTTTATTACTTATTACAGATTGGATATGGTCTCCAGGAGGAGAGCTTCCTTTGGTTCTATGGTTCTCAGGAATGTTCTTCCATAAGGCCACCCAGGATGTAAGGTAGCTGGGGACTCTGTCCCACAAGTCAAGAAAAGATGAAGATTGACAACATCAGATAAAGAAGTTATGTCTTACCATAATGTTCCATCTGTGTTGTTGTTCTTCATCTATTCTTGGGTCCCTCCCGCCTGCCCCCTCCTTTAGACTTCTGGTGGAGCAACATCCTGTCCTGGGTTCTTATTGTTAGGGATGCCTTGGACAAGGTTCCTGACTTGCATTATAGTTTCTTCTTCTGTCTGATTGCAAACTTGATCTGAGGTAATGTGGAGAGGTGCATTGAGGGTAGACTTGCAGCTCAAGAGATTTTTGTTTTTTGGCTGACGTGATCTATGTATTAGGCGGTTCATTTCCGAAGATCGGAACTGTACCCACAAGTCAAGAACAGATGAAGATGAACAACACAGATGGAACATTTTAATAAGATATAACTTTTTTCTCAGTTACCTGTTTCTTCCCTATCACACCTCCAGCATTTGTCATGTACCTGGGGAAGAATTCTTTGGAGCCCACTTGGGGTATATAAATATATTTGCAAACACTTCCAACAAAAAATCCTAAATCTAGACTTTTTTTGCATGTTTGAGAATCATACATATGGCCTTCCATTGTTTCCTTGAGAATTGTTTATCTAATCTTGCATTGTTTCCTTTTGATTTGCTTATCGAATCTCACTTCCTAATCTTTTATAACCTTCTGTAATTCCTATAGTTATGTAATATTTTATATACCCTACTAATTATCCTTTTTAACAGCAGCTTCTGTTCTAGGTTCAACTAAAAGCTCTACTAGAGCAGATATTTGAGTAAGGATTTCTTTATCCCCTTCTGTTTGCGTATAGTCTATCAATCCCTGTCCTGCAGTTCAGACATCTCCTTGGCCTCACCTCACTCAGTTCTCTTTCCCTTGATAGTTATTTGCTCCAAATACCTTGATTTCCTTTCAGTTTTCTCCATTTTTCTTCTACTTCTGTACCTCTACTTTACAGTCATCCCTATTAGCAGAATCTCTTTTCCCGATTGTAAAGTTGGCTTAGTTCTTAGAATACTTCTGCTATTTTATGAATATAATATTTATTACCCTGCATTTTTATCTTGGTTATTTGCGCATGATCCAAAATAGTTACTGGATGTGTGCGGAAGCTTTCAATTAAATGCACATGTTCCTTTGAAATATAATTTCTGTTTAGTCTTGCCAACTTATTGTACCTTGGGGAATGGTATATACATGTCCGAGTTCCTACTGCAGAATTCATGTCTTCCATACTAAATATTTTCAAAATTTATTCAGAAATCTACTCTCGATTGTTATATTTTCCCTTCTAGGTCTCCCAATACATTCTTACTGTTGCAAATGAAGTTCCATTCACCACCTATAAGTAATATGCCCTGCTGAAAGCCTATATTTTTCCCAAAAATGTCTTGAGCTCCATAATAGCAGTTTTAGGTGGAATATAAATACATGCCAGAGTAGTCATCCTGCCTTGCCAGTAGCCTCTTACTACCAATAAATCTACCATTACTATCTATTTTTTCCTCTCATCACTATTAGAGCTCTTCTGGCAATTAGTTTAAGTACTTCCCTTTTCTTATGTCCCAGATAATCTGCTGAATATCCATCCTGAAATCCTTTCTGTATCAAATTCACATATTCGTTTCTGTCCAAATGTGTCTTCTGTAGGATTTGTATTTGCATTCTAAATGTCTTAATATAATTCAATACTCTTGCCTTTTTGCCTATGCTTGTGAGGCTATTCACGTTCCAAAATATGTTTAGGTTAGCCATTATGATAAGAAGTTATTCCCACCAAGTGTAGATAACACAAAAGCTGGAAATAGACATTTAAAAAAGTTATCTGCATCCATAAATGTTTTTGCAGAATGATTTCTTGTAGAGTGTTTTTGTCCTCTCCATTTGAACATATGCCACATGTATAAGACTTTGTTTTAATGGAATCCCTGAAACAAAAAACAAACCCACCCTTATATCCTTTAACGTAAACACACAACTATGTGCATCTTCATAGGTGTTTACTATGCTAATGACCAAGGGCCTTTTTAAGCCTAGCCATGCATTCCAAATCTCTGACAATTTCTGGTACTCTTGATAAGTATAAGCAGGAGCTTGGGCGATGAAGCATTTAAGGGGCCTGGGAGATGAACCATTTACAGGTTGCCTGTGTCCATTAGAAACATAGGTGCCAAACCAGGGATGAATTTCTTTAATTATTGAAGTTTAACCTCCTGATAGGAGCAATTGTCCCAAATCAACAGTTATACACAGACATCGTAGCCTAACATTAATGTTGTCCATGCTAAGACGCATGTTACAGCCTGTGCTCCTACTTAGACTAATTGTGTCTGCTCTTATCTTCGTTACCCTCCCAGTTGAGAAAAAAACAGCTAGAAACACAAGTACCAAATTTACAGCTTTACAAGCCTCTCATCTTACACTGAATGTATATTTGCCAAAGGAAAAAGTTTTATTACATTCAGTGTCCTCTTATTTACTTGTTTACACAAAAAACTTGTTATATTAAGCCAAAGGCCTTAATCCATGCATTCACCTATGCAAAAGTAAGCAAGACTATACCAACTGTGTATTTTAATCTGTGCACTATTGCATCCTATCCCTCACCTCAATAAGTCAAGATTAGAACCTGTACATTTCTTAAAACTAAAAAAAGAGAAAAAGCACTTGTTTACTTTAGTGTCTTTATCACATACAAGAATAACTGTAAATATTTTACTATATAACATGCAATTTATATCATGGAATGTCCCTTGCGAATACTGTTAAGAACAAAAATTGTTTTGCCTACGTTACTCTTCTTTTCTCTCCTTCCCTTCAGTGTCCTTCCTTACTTTTATGACATGTAGTTGGGCATATGCGTTTCAGTCCCACACACGTTTAATAAAGTCAACAAAAATCCAGTCTTTCCACTTTTTCTTGTAAAGCCATATTTCTCTAATATGATTGGTGTTTTATAGTCTCTTATTTATTCATTAATTTCATTATTGCTGGTGGTTTTCCTGTTCAACGCCATGTCCCAAACCCAGACCTTGTTCAATCCAGGGTACTCTTGATTCTTCTAGCCATTTCCTTTTCTTTTTCCTATCCCAAGCATTTTCCCTTGGAATATTGGAAAACGTTCCACTAACAGTCTCTCTATAATCTTTATTATCAGAAGGATGAGAAGCAGAATCACCTTCTGTTTGATGGCTGACTTTATTTTAGACTAACTTTTGTATTTTCTCCATGGCCTGTTCTGCATAAAAAATACTTTGATCATCCAGGAAAAAAAGTATTTTGAAGACATCTGGATACTGCAACTTGAATCTCACACCTGGCTCTTGACATCCCCTGATTACTGGAATAATGTTTTTTTCTTCTCTGTGGTGTACACTGCCTTTTTGCTACAGTTTTGTCAGGGTCTACTCTTTCTGCTGGTATGAGTACATCTTTACTGATACTGGCCTTGACTGATTTCTCAGTGCTGTGTTTAGAGCATGCACATGATGTACCCTTTAAATTAACAAATCCTGCTGAAGAATACCACTCCATTTGCTGATTTGTGCTTTTATAAATTTATTGCAGCCTGTTCCTTCCAGTTTCTGTGGTGCAGCAGAAAATTTCTGGTTTTCCCTGTGTGCTCTGTTCTCTAAATCAGTCATTTTTTGAAACAGCTGCTCTTGCCCAGTCTTGTACTCAGCCACCCTTTTCTTCATTTCAGTCTCTGATGTTTACAGTTTTATCAGTTCATGGAAAGGCTGTTGGCCCAGATGACATACATGTGGAAGCATGGAGGTGTTTAGGTGAAATGGCAGTGGAGTTTTTAACCAGATTGTTTAATGAAATCTTAGAAAGTGAGACGATGTCTGAGGAATGGAGAAGAAGTGTTTTGGTACCGATTTTTAAGAATAAGGGTGATGTGCAGAGCTGTAGTAACTACAGAGGGATTAAATAGATCAGTCACAGCATGAAGTTATGGGAAAGAGTAGTGGAAGCTAGGTTAAGAAGGGATGTGATGATTAGTGATCAGCAATATGGTTTCATGCCGGGAAAGAGCACTACAGATGCGATGTTTGCTCTGAGAGTGTTGATGGAGAAGTACAGAGAATGTCAGACAGAGTTGCATTGTGTTTTTGTAGACTTAGAGAAAGCATATGACAGGGTGCCTAGAGAGGAGTTGTGGTATTGTATGAGGAAGTCAGGAGTGTCAGAGAAGTATGCAAGAGTGGTACAGGATATGTACAAGGGTAGTGTGACAGTGGTGAGGTCTGCGGTGGGAGTGACGGATGTGTTTAAGGTGGAGGTGTAGTTACATCAAGGAACAGCACTGAGCCCTTTCTTATTTGCAATGGTGATGGACAGGTTGACAGACGAGATCAGACAGGAGTCCCTGTGGACTATGATGTTTGCAGATGACATTGTGATCTGTAGTGAGAGTAGGGAACAGTTGGAGGAGACCCTGGAGAGATGGAGATATGCTCTAGAGAGAAGAGGAATGAAGATCAGCAGGACTAAGACAGAATATATGTGTGGGAATGAGAGGGAGGATAGAGGAATGGTGAGGATGCAAGGAGTAGAGGTGGCAAAGGTGGATGAGTTTAAATACTTAGGGTCAATAGTTCAGATTAACAGCAAGAGTGGAAGAGAGGTGAAGAAGAAAGTAAAGGCAGGATGGAGTGGGTGGAGAAGAGTGTCAGGAGTGATTTGTGACAGACGAGTACCTGCAAGAGTGAAAGGGAAGGTCTGCAAGAGTGTAGTGAGACCAGCTATGTTATATGGGTTGGAGACAGTGGCATTGACAAAAAGGCAGGAGTTTGAGCTGGATGTGGCAAAGTTAGAGATATTAAGATTTGCACTGGGTGTGACAAGGTTGGACAGGATTAGGAATAAGTATATTAGAGTGTCAGCCCAGGTTGGAAGGTTTAGAGACAAAGCCAGAGAGGCAAGATTATGTTGGTTTGGACATGTGCTGAGGAGGGATGCTGAGTATATTGGGAAAAAGATGCTAAGGATGAAGCTACCAGGTAACAGGAAAAGCAGAAGGTCTTAGATAAGGTTTATGGATGTGGTAAGAGAGGACATGCAGGTGGTTGGTGTGACAGAGCAAGATGCGGAAGACAGGAAGAAATGGAAACAGGTAATCTGCTGTGGCGACCCCTAACAGGAAAAAACGAGAGAAGATGATGATCAGATCATCTGAATAGCTTTATAAAGATCTTCCATTTTTTTCCAGCCTTTTGTTATTTAAATTGATATACTACAGGTTTTCACTTATTTTAATAAACTGAGTATGTGTATTAATTAATTTATTTGTCATTTGTTGACTGGGTATGTCCGACTGGGCAAAAGCCCCTTTTCAGTGGAGGCCTGGGGAGAAAATCTCCAAAATAACATAAAGCAGCAATTTGGACAGTAAGTAGTACAGTAGGGTAGGTATCTGAGTAACAAAAAGTGCAATTTTAACATTAGCAAAACGAATGACAAATAGTGCTCCAGATGGCAAAAAATACATCATGAAACAAAAGAGGTTTGATTTATCTTTTCCTCTAGATTACTGGAAGTCATGTCTTGATCCAAAGCTGGAGCTTGAAATGCTATTTGCTGAACAGCTGCAGGATTCTTCCCAGTTAGTGTTTTCTCGTCACATTTTCTAGTTGACTTTTTTCAGACTCTGTTTTTTTTTTTTTTTTTTTTCTTTGCTGGCATCCAGGTACTGTACTTACTTAGCCAGTGACTGAATGTATTAAAACTTGAAGAGTTTCTAGTCCTTATCTCAGTTTCTTTTTTCATAGTGGGAGAGTTGAAATCAAGCTGTTGATTAGTGTGCAGCTATCTTGGAAGTCCCTACCTGACAGTTGCTTTAACAGCCAGCCTAGCCCATTTTAATTGGTTTAGAACCTCTATGATGTGTTGCATGTTTCTCCCAAGCTGAATAAAATTGCTGGATTACCTAAGCTTGAAATTTTCCACTTGGCTTTTATCTCCGGCATTATGGATAAAGCAAAAATTAGAGAAAAGGCCCTAAATTAAGGACACTTTTTAAATGCCTATACTGTTAGCTTGGAACTTCTCAAAACAATTGTCAGTGCTAGATTGGAGCATCAGTTTTAGAGCGAGGTAAAAGCAATACTACCAAACTTTGGACATTTCAGAGGTATGGCTACAACATAGCTCCTGCTTGGATGCAGTCTTAGAGCCTCCACAAAGGTGCTGTTATACTTTTAAACATCTTTGTTAAATCAGAATTTATATAACGGCATAAGTATATATAGAGTAACTCATTCAATTCTGAACAGAAGGAGGCTGATTTTATCCCCTTTCATCCCAAGATGATCTAAGCCTTGAAACCACTTACTTCCGGAGATCTTTTCTACTAAATCCTCTACTGAAAGCACACTTCATAAGATTTGCAATATATGGTAAATGGCAAGAAATACAGACATGTAAAATATGTTCTCTTCATCAGACAGTGTGTTAGCATCAAAAGGTCTGTTTACAGATCTGATTATTGCAGATAAAAAAGAATATATATATATATATATATATATATATATATATATATATATATATATATATATAGGAGAAAGAGAGAGAAATATAGATATATACACATATGCAAAAAAGTTGTAGATTGACAGATTGTTATATCTGTATGTGTGCAAAATATGTCCAAGACAGGTCAGAGAATTGTTAAACTTTTTGTGAGCTTTTCAGTTATATATGACAAGAGGAAGTAGCGTACTGCTGTTTTGACGTGTTGTAAAATCTGTACAAAGTATGCATGTAGTAGTTTTAGATATTTCAAAAGAATATTAATCTACAAAACCATTTGTGTTTGACAAGTATCTGGCAACATTAGGTGCCTTAATATTGCCAACATTTGTTCGCCTGTAGGTCACACAACCTTTTTGAAATTAATGCAGTTATGAAAAGTATAACTAAATGTTATAATTGCTTTACCAAAACAAGTGTGTCTTGGAATATCTATGCATAAATCACATTTTTTAAACTAATGCTTCCATAAACTATCCTGAATGTTAGTTTCACACACCATTTTTGCATTAATAATGCAAATAGAGAAAATATCGGTCATTGTTCATGACTTTTTGCAAATACTCCTTACATTATCAAGTTCTGTATGTCCCACACTGACCATTTCACTAAGTGCGCTTTGTAAGTCGTATTAACTTATATATGGCACTTTGCTGTTTTGATTTTATTTATGCATCTGTATTAGGGTATCAGAAATTAGAATTTGAAAACACTGGCTAGTATACTCATTTCAGGAGTATAGGGAAGTCTGTAAAGACAGGTATACTCTTAAGGATACGCACATACTCTACTTACCTGATGAACATACTCTTGTAGGAAGCAGTACATTACTAGAAAAGAAAACATTGACATTTTCATTCTGTTCATGCAGTATACTTGAGTTTTTTTAAGCAATTGTTGGTTGCCCTTAAACCTCACTTCTTCTCCTGAATGTTAGTGCGTATGTATTGTTCCCACAAATTCCTTTTCATTCTATGTAATTTTCTCCTTCCCTTTTCTAAAGATGCCACCTCCAGTTATTTTATTTCTTTTACAATATTCAGTATTTCAGTTGTAAGTGGTTTAGATTTTATTTTCCATTTTCTGGTAATTTTTTTTTTGTCAGGCAGGGTCTTTAAATTTAGTAAGGCTTTACTATTTAATCAATTCAGATTCTGTGCCCTAGCGCAAACGAATCACTTCCCTACTTACAACTACTTTCTCACCCAGCATAAGTTCATAGGTAGGTACTAGGCTATTTGCCCGACGGCATTTATAAGCCTAGCCGGAATGTGTTGGCTTTCCCCGCCCCCTTAAATTAGTTCCCTGTGCCTCTGTCCATCGGAGCCATTGAAGTGATCCCTGGGGTAAACTTTTTCCCATCCACTCGTCAAGGTTTCTCTTGAAGCGGGTTAGCGAAGACCTCTGCCCAATGTAGATTGGAATCTTGTTCCAGAGCATGGGAAGTCTCTGGGACAGGAATCTATCCTCCAGCACATCCTATTTATTGTTATGGTGAGGTTTAGATCCTTGGAGCGTGTGGCTCGAGGGATTTGGTTTTCTTTAGCTGGAACATGTCCATCAATTCTGGGTTGGACATGGCCTTGTATGTCAGGCAGAGATCACCTCTGAGTAGGCGGTATGCAACCAAGTACAGCTGGAGTTTCTTCAGTTGAGCTGCATAGGGCATCTGCTTGAGGTTAGTGATCCTCTTGGTGAGGAACTTCTGTGGTCTTTCCAGTTGTTGCAGGTGTCTTATAATGTACATCCCAAATGGGGCATTGTACTCTATGATGGATCTGATGAGTGATGCATAGAGGGGCCCAATGACCACTTTTGATCTGAATGCAAATCCTTTTTGATTAGGTGGGCCACATAGAAGGATTTTCTAACAACTTTGGCAACGTGATTATCAAAGGAGAGGTTACTATCTGCTTGGGTCCCCAGATCCCTTATTACGCTTCCGTATTTAGGGGCTGCCACCTATGTGGTAGTTTGTGGGTACTTTGCTTTTTCCAAAGGGGATGACTATACACTTTTTAGCATGTAGCTTGAAGCCATGGTTTTGACACCAGGTATCTGTCTCAGTGAGACCCTTTTGGAGGATGTCTTTGTCAGCCAGAGAGTCAGTTATAGCCCCTAGTTTGCAGTAGTCTGCGAACTTGGTCAGCCATAGTCCTCCTGTGCTTGCCTGTACCTCTGAGAAGTATATGCCGAACAGGAGGGGTCCAAGGACTGAGCCCTGGGGAATGCCACTTGTAACCGGGTTTAGAGTCAGACCTAGCTCCTGCAACTCTTACCATGTGGGTTCTGTCCGTGAGCCAGTTGGCAACCCATCTCATGACGTAGGGGGTTATGTTCAGGCTGGTGAGCTTGTCTATAATACCTGAGTGGGGAATGGTGTCGAAGGCCTTTACAAGGTCTAGGTAGGCTGTGTGGACCACCTTTCCCATGTTTATAGCCTTGGTAACTGTCTCAAAGAAGTCTACCAGGTTTAGGAGGCATGATCTGCACTTAACAAAGCTGAACTGGGTGTAGGGTCCAGTGTTTGGAGGTTTCCAATGTCTCTGTTAATGAGATCCATGATGATGCGCTCCATAGCTTTGCAGACCATGCTAGTCAGGCTTATAGGGTGATAGTTCCGGGTCCACTGTAGCTCCACCTTTGTGGAGCAGAATAACTGTTGCTGTGTGCCACTCTATGGGCACGTAGCCTGTGGAGAGGCTGAGTTAGCTCGTGTAGGACGCAACCTGGGACACCTTCCGTCCCATTGATGCTGTTTTTTTGGCTTTGGAGAGGGCTGTTTAAACCTGAGTGTCTGTGATTTCAGGGCCACTACATTCTTCTGGTATAGTTATGGGCCCTTTGGGGTGAGATGGGCGGTGAAGTCTGCAGTGAACCTGTCTGCCAGGATGTTGCCTATATTGGTCGGTTCAGTGTATTTTGTGCCATTCTGCACTAACTCCGAGCAGATCTGAGAATTGCCACTTAGATTCTTAGACATAGCTAAAGAATGCCTTGTGGTTATCTTTGGAGTCCATGGCAATTTTTCTTCAAGCTAGCCTTGGATGATTTTATGAGGGAATGTGGTTTCTTGCTGATGCTGATCAGGATGTCTTCTTGGGATTTTACTCTCTTCTGTACTAGTTTCCTCCTCCTGTTGTATAGCTTGTTTATGGCAGGTCCACCAGACTGGTTTCCTTTTCTTGGAGGAGTGAGTCTTGGTTTTGTTTGTGATAGCATGATCCATGCATTCTTGTAGGTGCCCGTAGAGTGCATTAGTAAAGGATTTTGCTGCTTGGACAGCGTTATCTTTTAGCATGGGGGCTTTGAAACTTCCCACCTCGGTCTTGAGTAACGTGAAGTTTGCTTTTGAAAAGTTTTTCACTGTGGTTTCTTTGACCGAGTGGTGGCGGAATGTGGATATCCAGAGTGATTTGTTTATGGTCAGATCTAACCAGCGAGGGTTGACCTCCGGTGTGGAACACCTGTCGCCCATGTTGGTGATGACCAGGTCCAGTATGTTGTCACCTCTGGTGAGGATGTTGACCAGTTGATCCAGAGCGTTTGAGTTTATAAATTCTAGGAAATGTTGGGCAAGGGTGTTCGTACTTGAGTAGTTCTCCAAGTTAATGGTTGGGTAATCGAAATCACCCAATATCAGGATGTTAGGTAGGACCTTTGTTTCCCAGTGTTTCCAGGAATGCGGAGTGGGGGTCCTGGGACATAGTGGGTGATCTGTAGCAAGCTATAATTTGAATAGCAGTTTTGCCCGTTGTTAGTTGCACGTGGATGATCTCTGAAACATTGTGTTGTGCCACTAACCTGGAGGTGTGGGTATGCTTGATGGGTCATACCGGCGTGGGATAGGGATACCTGATCAGAGAGCTCCTCCATATCTCTTTTCATGTAGTCATTTCTGACCAGTGCTCTGTAGAGAATTTTTAAAATATGCCAATTTGTTACACTTCCAAAAAAATTGTCTTCAGTTACCACCCTCTCTTCCATCATGCCTCCAGCATTTATCTGCCTCATGAAAAATGTTCTGAAGTTTTGGAATAGCAAGGCTGACTGAGTGAAAAAAATGGACGACTGCCATTTCTTGGATTATTTCAGTTTCTCCAATGTATGGCAGTCTCAAGAGTTGGTATATGAGCTGGGGGTTGACTCTTATATTGCGGTGTGCAAGGGGCTTGCCCCTTCAAAAAGTAACTTTAAAGGAGAACAGCAACATTTGACATTCAGTTTTCTCCGGTGTTTTCATATTTTTTTTTCCTGCAATTCTGGAGCTTGCACATCTGCTTCTCTGCTGCCATATAGTCTACGTAACTTGCTGATGCAAAAAAAAAAAAAAAATGGGAGCAGCAACACCAGTGAGGCTCAGAGACTGTTGAATTCATGCATAACTTTTATATTTAACATTTCCTGTAGTTCCTCCTTGGCTTGCTTAACCTGCTTAGGTACCTTATAAAGGACCTGTTTGATTGGCCTTTGGGTTTGTGTTCACAAGGTGCTCTGCTAGCAATGTGCCTGGCAAATTCCCACATTTTGTAGTTCTGCTTAGATTTCCTGAATTTGAGTAGGAGATACAGTAGGTGCTGCAGCAGTACTACCTCTTTACTGAAGTATCATTCCAAATCTAACTGAGAAGATCCACTACTTGATTCCTAACCATTCTTTTTGCAACCCGCTGTCAAGCTGAGTACTTGTCTGTCAGTCATGATAAGGATTTATCATATTAACATGGTAGGGCTTCTGTTAATGCCCCTTATGTAGCAGCTGCACCATTATAATTGACATTACTTACCTGCCTTTATACAGTGAAATGACCCTTCCATGCATGCTTGCAGCTTGTACTTTTGAACAGGAATACGACTGTTGCTTTTTGTCTGCCTGCATACTTTTGGGCTGTCATGGGCCCTTTATGTTATATGGTAAATGGCAAGAAATACAGACATGTAAAATATGTTCTCTTCATCAGACAGTGTGTTAGCATCAAAAGGTCTGTTTACAGATCTGATTATTGCAGATAAAAAAGAATATATATATATATATATATATATATATATATATATATATATATATAGGAGAAAGAGAGAGAAATATAGATATATACACATATGCAAAAAAGTTGTAGATTGACAGATTGTTATATCTGTATGTGTGCAAAATATGTCCAAGACAGGTCAGAGAATTGTTAAACTTTTTGTGAGCTTTTCAGTTATATATGACAAGAGGAAGTAGCGTACTGCTGTTTTGACGTGTTGTAAAATCTGTACAAAGTATGCATGTAGTAGTTTTAGATATTTCAAAAGAATATTAATCTACAAAACCATTTGTGTTTGACAAGTATCTGGCAACATTAGGTGCCTTAATATTGCCAACATTTGTTCGCCTGTAGGTCACACAACCTTTTTGAAATTAATGCAGTTATGAAAAGTATAACTAAATGTTATAATTGCTTTACCAAAACAAGTGTGTCTTGGAATATCTATGCATAAATCACATTTTTAAACTAATGCTTCCATAAACTATCCTGAATGTTAGTTTCACACACCATTTTTGCATTAATAATGCAAATAGAGAAAATATCGGTCATTGTTCATGACTTTTGCAAATACTCCTTACATTATCAAGTTCTGTATGTCCCACACTGACCATTTCACTAAGTGCGCTTTGTAAGTCGTATTAACTTATATATGGCACTTTGCTGTTTTGATTTATTTATGCATCTGTATTAGGGTATCAGAAATTAGAATTTGAAAACACTGGCTAGTATACTCATTTCAGGAGTATAGGGAAGTCTGTAAAGACAGGTATACTCTTAAGGATACGCACATACTCTACTTACCTGATGAACATACTCTTGTAGGAAGCAGTACATTACTAGAAAAGAAAACATTGACATTTTCATTCTGTTCATGCAGTATACTTGAGTTTTTTTAAGCAATTGTTGGTTGCCCTTAAACCTCACTTCTTCTCCTGAATGTTAGTGCGTATGTATTGTTCCCACAAATTCCTTTTCATTCTATGTAATTTTCTCCTTCCCTTTTCTAAAGATGCCACCTCCAGTTATTTTATTTCTTTTACAATATTCAGTATTTCAGTTGTAAGTGGTTTAGATTTTATTTTCCATTTTCTGGTAATTTTTTTTTTGTCAGGCAGGGTCTTTAAATTTAGTAAGGCTTTACTATTTAATCAATTCAGATTCTGTGCCCTAGCGCAAACGAATCACTTCCCTACTTACAACTACTTTCTCACCCAGCATAAGTTCATAGGTAGGTACTAGGCTATCTGCCCGACGGCATTTATAAGCCTAGCCAGAATGTGTTGGCTTTCCCCGCCCCCTTAAATTAGTTCCCTGTGCCTCTGTCCATCGGAGCCATTGAAGTGATCCCTGGGGTAAACTTTTTCCCATCCACTCGTCAAGGTTTCTCTTGAAGCGGGTTAGCGAAGACCTCTGCCCAATGTAGATTGGAATCTTGTTCCAGAGCATGGGAAGTCTCTGGGACAGGAATCTATCCCTCCAGCACATCCTATTTATTGTTATGGTGAGGTTTAGATCCTTGGAGCGTGTGGCTCGAGGGGATTTGGTTTTCTTTAGCTGGAACATGTCCATCAATTCTGGGTTGGACATGGCCTTGTATGTCAGGCAGAGATCACCTCTGAGTAGGCGGTATGCAACCAAGTACAGCTGGAGTTTCTTCAGTTGAGCTGCATAGGGCATCTGCTTGAGGTTAGTGATCCTCTTGGTGAGGAACTTCTGTGGTCTTTCCAGTTGTTGCAGGTGTCTTATAATGTACATCCCAAATGGGGCATTGTACTCTATGATGGATCTGATGAGTGATGCATAGAGGGGCCCAATGACCACTTTTGATCTGAATGCAAATCCTTTTTGATTAGGTGGGCCACATAGAAGGATTTTCTAACAACTTTGGCAACGTGATTATCAAAGGAGAGGTTACTATCTGCTTGGGTCCCCAGATCCCTTATTACGTTTTCCGTATTTAGGGGGCTGCCACCTATGTGGTAGTTTGTGGGTACTTTGCTTTTTCCAAAGGGGATGACTATACACTTTTTAGCATGTAGCTTGAAGCCATGGTTTTGACACCAGGTATCTGTCTCAGTGAGACCCTTTTGGAGGATGTCTTTGTCAGCCAGAGAGTCAGTTATAGCCCCTAGTTTGCAGTAGTCTGCGAACTTGGTCAGCCATAGTCCTCCTGTGCTTGCCTGTACCTCTGAGAAGTATATGCCGAACAGGAGGGGTCCAAGGACTGAGCCCTGGGGAATGCCACTTGTAACCGGTTTAGAGTCAGACCTAGCTCCTGCAACTCTTACCATGTGGGTTCTGTCCGTGAGCCAGTTGGCAACCCATCTCATGACGTAGGGGTTTATGTTCAGGCTGGTGAGCTTGTCTATAATACCTGAGTGGGGAATGGTGTCGAAGGCCTTTACAAGGTCTAGGTAGGCTGTGTGGACCACCTTTCCCATGTTTATAGCCTTGGTAACTGTCTCAAAGAAGTCTACCAGGTTTAGGAGGCATGATCTGCACTTAACAAAGCTGAACTGGGTGTAGGGTCCAGTGTTTGGAGGTTTCCAATGTCTCTGTTAATGAGATCCATGATGATGCGCTCCATAGCTTTGCAGACCATGCTAGTCAGGCTTATAGGGTGATAGTTCCCGGGGTCCACTGTAGCTCCACCTTTGTGGAGCAGAATAACTGTTGCTGTGTGCCACTCTATGGGCACGTAGCCTGTGGAGAGGCTGAGTTAGCTCGTGTAGGACGCAGCCTGGGACACCGTCCGGTCCCATTGATGCTGTTTTTTTGGCTTTGGAGAGGGCTGTTTAAACCTGAGTGTCTGTGATTTCAGGGCCACTACATTCTTCTGGTATAGTTATGGGCCCTTTTGGGGGTGAGATGGGCGGTGAAGTCTGCAGTGAACCTGTCTGCCAGGATGTTGCCTATATTGGTCGGTTCAGTGTATTTTGTGCCATTCTGCACTAACTCCGAGCAGATCTGAGAATTGCCACTTAGATTCTTAGACATAGCTAAAGAATGCCTTGTGGTTATCTTTGGAGTCCATGGCAATTTTTCTTTCGAAGCTAGCCTTGGATGATTTTATGAGGGAATGTGGTTTCTTGCTGATGCTGATCAGGGATGTCTTCTTGGGATTTTACTCTCTTCTGTACTAGTTTCCTCCTCCTGTTGTATAGCTTGTTTATGGCAGGGGTCCACCAGACTGGTTTCCTTTTCTTGGAGGAGTGAGTCTTGGTTTTGTTTGTGATAGCATGATCCATGCATTCTTGTAGGTGCCCGTAGAGTGCATTAGTAAAGGATTTTGCTGCTTGGACAGCGTTATCTTTTAGCATGGGGGCTTTGAAACTTCCCACCTCGGTCTTGAGTAACGTGAAGTTTGCTTTTGAAAAGTTTTTCACTGTGGTTTCTTTGACCGGGAGTGGTGGCGGAATGTGGATATCCAGAGTGATTTGTTTATGGTCAGATCTAACCAGCGAGGGTTGACCTCCGGTGTGGAACACCTGTCGCCCATGTTGGTGATGACCAGGTCCAGTATGTTGTCACCTCTGGTGAGGATGTTGACCAGTTGATCCAGAGCGTTTGAGTTTATAAATTCTAGGAAATGTTGGGCAAGGGTGTTCGTACTTGAGTAGTTCTCCAAGTTAATGGTTGGGTAATCGAAATCACCCAATATCAGGATGTTAGGTAGGACCTTTGTTTCCCAGTGTTTCCAGGAATGCGGAGTGGGGGTCCTGGGACATAGTGGGTGATCTGTAGCAAGCTATAATTTGAATAGCAGTTTTGCCCGTTGTTAGTTGCACGTGGATGATCTCTGAAACATTGTGTTGTGCCACTAACCTGGAGGTGTGGGTATGCTTGATGGGTCATACCGGCGTGGGATAGGGATACCTGATCAGAGAGCTCCTCCATATCTCTTTTCATGTAGTCATTTCTGACCAGTGCTCTGTAGAGAATTTTTAAAATATGCCAATTTGTTACACTTCCAAAAAAATTGTCTTCAGTTACCACCCTCTCTTCCATCATGCCTCCAGCATTTATCTGCCTCATGAAAAATGTTCTGAAGTTTTGGAATAGCAAGGCTGACTGAGTGAAAAAAATGGACGACTGCCATTTCTTGGATTATTTCAGTTTCTCCAATGTATGGCAGTCTCAAGAGTTGGTATATGAGCTGGGGGTTGACTCTTATATTGCGGTGTGCAAGGGGCTTGCCCCTTCAAAAAGTAACTTTAAAGGAGAACAGCAACATTTGACATTCAGTTTTCTCCGGTGTTTTCATATTTTTTTTTCCTGCAATTCTGGAGCTTGCACATCTGCTTCTCTGCTGCCATATAGTCTACGTAACTTGCTGATGCAAAAAAAAAAAAAAAATGGGAGCAGCAACACCAGTGAGGCTCAGAGACTGTTGAATTCATGCATAACTTTTATATTTAACATTTCCTGTAGTTCCTCCTTGGCTTGCTTAACCTGCTTAGGTACCTTATAAAGGACCTGTTTGATTGGCCTTTGGGTTTGTGTTCACAAGGTGCTCTGCTAGCAATGTGCGCCCTGGCAAATTCCCACATTTTTGTAGTTCTGCTTAGATTTCCTGAATTTGAGTAGGAGATACAGTAGGTGCTGCAGCAGTACTACCTCTTTTACTGAAGTATCATTCCAAATCTAACTGAGAAGATCCACTACTTGATTCCTAACCATTCTTTTTGCAACCCGCTGTCAAGCTGAGTACTTGTCTGTCAGTCATGATAAGGATTTATCATATTAACATGGTAGGGCTTCTGTTAATGCCCCTTATGTAGCAGCTGCACCATTATAATTGACATTACTTACCTGCCTTTATACAGTGAAATGACCCTTCCATGCATGCTTGCAGCTTGTACTTTTGAACAGGAATACGCACTGTTGCTTTTTGTCTGCCTGCATACTTTTGGGCTGTCGCAGGCCCTTTATGTTAAAAAAATGTTATTTTGGTTGTGCTAGGTGCACCTGTGCCAACCCCATGAGCTCTCCAAAATTAGTCATGAAATGTAGCGCATACTCCACAACAAACTACTTATGGGAATTACATTCATTTCCGATCTATCATGCACTAAGTATAGGGGGTCCCTCTCACCCTGTGACTGTAGTGTGCTCAAATATAAAAAAAAAAAACTTGTGAATTTTAGAAACATCTTTTTGTGTACAAAGAGAAGACAGAGTAGGTACTTGTCCCACTAAATTGTACATTTTTTTTGTTTGTTTTTTTGAATGCTGTCGGCATTGTCTTGAGGGTAAGAGTACAGTTAAACCTCTTAGCCAGACCATTTGTGATTGGTAGGGTAGTTTTAACTGCTTTACTTCACAAGGCTTACATAACCAAGTCAGCAGGTCTGATGTGAAGTTAAATCTTCTGTCCATCAGTAGTTCCCAGGGAAAACCTACCTTGTTGAAAATGCATAACAAAGCATTTACTGCCTTTTCTACCTCCATAGAGGACAAATTCGCTGCTTGGAATACATAGTAACAGAGAATTAACACCTAACTTTACTGCTTAGAGTGATTGCTGTTTTACTGAGAGGCCTCATGCTGTCCATGGCTACCCTCTGAAGTGATTCCTTTGTAATGGCCTGGTCATTACTAACATGGCGACTGTTGCTTTACACCAGTAGTCAACTCCTCCCTGGTTAGATCCAACCACAAACTAATCATCTTGGAAATCCACATCCCTCCCACCCCCCCGCCACAAAGGTGACTGCCATGAAAAACTTCTCCAAAGCTAACTTTGGGCTCCTAAAAATAGAGGTGGCTAACTTAACGGCACCCATGCAAATGGAGAATAGTCGCTTGACCACCGAATCATACACCAATGCAGTGGACGAACATTTGCACAAATGCATGGATCTCGCCATACCCAATAGAATCAAGACGCTCTCCTCAAAAAAAATGAAGCCAATCTGGTGGTCCCCTGCCATAAACAAACTCTACAACAGGAGGAGGAAACTGAAGTGGAATAAGGTGATGTCCCAAGAATGGAAAAACACCCCTAGCAGCCTCAACAGAAGGTTCAGATCCCTCATCAAATCCTCTAAAGCTAGCTATGAAACAGAATTGCAGCAGATAGTAAAGGCAACCACAAGGCCTTCTATAGTTATGTAAAGAATCTCCACGGCAATACCCAGATTTGCTCTGAGCTACTGCACAATGGTACCTCCTATACCGAGCCAACAGATATTGCCAATATACTGGCCGACAGATTCATTGCTAACTTTACCCCCCCTCCCCCCCCAAAGGAGCAGTCGCAAAACTGGTAGATTGCCAGGTACCCAGTATTACTGCTGCACAGGTTAAAACAGCACTGTCTAAGGCCAAGAATACAGCTTTTATGGACCTGACAATATCCCTGGCTGTGTTCTACATGAACTACAGAGTGAACTGGCACCTCACTTGTGTGCCCTATTCAGTCACAGCCTCACCTCAGGCTTTGTCCCTATTGAATGGCGCACTGCTACAGTCATCCCTCTCCACAAAGGAGGAGTGACTGCAGACCCTGGGAATTATCGCCCCGTTAGCCTAACAAGTCTGATATGAAAAGGTATGGAACGCATCATTGTGGACCTAATAAACAAGGATATACAGAATCTCCAAACTCTGGATCCTACACAGTTTGGTTTTGTAAAGGGTGGATCATGCCTGCTCAACTTGCTCAACTTTTTTGAGTCAGTCACCAGAGCTGTGGATGAAGGCAAGGTGGGTTCATAGCCTACCTTGATCTGCCCAAGGCCTTTGATACCGTTCCCAACTCAGGAATCATAGAACAACTCACTAAGCTAAGCATCAACCCCTATATCACTAGGTGGGTTGCAGACTGGCTCACAGAACCCACAGTGTGAAAGTAGCTGACTCCAAGTCAGACTGCCGACCAGTCACGAGTGGAGTCCCACAGGGTTCGGTCCTGGGTCCTTTCCTGTTTGGTATCTACTTCCCTGAAGTCCAGGCCAACACAAAGGGACTCTGGCTGACAAAGTTCACAGACGATTGCAAGTTGAGAGCTATTATTAACTCCCCAAGTGATGTTGACATCCTACAGAAAGGTCTCAATGAGACCAGTGACTGGTGTCAGAACCATGGCCTTAAGCTCGGTGCCAAAAAATGTGTCATTATCCCCCTTGGAAAAAAAAAAACAGTTCCCTTGAATTACCACATTGATGGTAGTTCACTGAACACAGAAGGTGTTATAAGAGGTCTGGGAACACAGGTTGACAGCAACCTCCCTTTTGATCACCGTTGTCACTGTGGTCAGAAAGTCCTGTTTGGCACATCTCATTACTAAGGGTTTTGCATCCAGGAAGAAGGACGTCATTGTCTCCATCTACTCTTCCCTCATTAGGCCGGTCATCGAGTACAATGCCCCATTTGGCATGTACCTCACTAGACACCTGCAACAACTGGAGGGGCCGCAAAAGTACCTCACTAGACACCTGCAACAACTGGAGGGGCCGCAAAAGTACCTCACAGAGAGGATCCCAGGCCTTAAACACTTGTCCTATGTGGACAGTCTAAAAAAACTCCAGCTATTCTTTGTCTCATGTCACCTACTTAGAGGCAATCTCTGCTTGACTTACAAAGCCATGTCTGACCCAGCTCTGTTAGAAATGCTACATCTAAAGAAACCTCAGTCCCTCCACACCACACATTCAAGACTTGAACCTTTACCACAGTCAACCGAACATGCTGGAGGGACAGGTTCTTAACCCAGGGACTACCCGTGCTATGGAATAGACTTCCCATAGATGTCGAGCAGAGCACCTCACTGGCCCTCTTTAAGAGAAGTCTTGATGAGTGGATGGGCAATAGAAAATTCCCCCTGGGGTCACTCCAGTGGCTCTGCTTGACAAATGCACTAGGCACTAAGGTCGGGTGGCACGATGCCAGGGTAATCCTATGGGCTAGGCTTGTAAAGGCTCCAGGGTCATTAGCCTAGTACACACCTATGAACCTATAATAAGAAATGGCAGTAAAGTAGCCTTAGCTTCATCTCCTCCCTTGCTATTCTTTTGACACTGCCCACAAGCCTTGCAGTCCACATCTTCTACAGTGCTAGACTAATCAAAGTTTGCATAATCCTCCTTTTTGTATGCATTATGCCAAGGTAGCCTTAAAGAGGAGCATCTTGGGCTCTGGTTAGGCCCTTGGAACTACCAACTGTTGTACCCCCCCCCCCAGCCCTCCTTCAAGATTCCAGTGTCTAAGCAGTAACCCTTTGTTACAGGATGCTAAATGCCTTCTGCCCCTGAGGATCTGGACCCTCCTTGGCCCACCTGCCTCAGGTTCTATAAGGTGGGTTTGAGATATGGGCCTGTCTCAACACTCTGTATTCCTCCTAATTTCCCCTTCCATTGAAAACCTAGTGTTTTTTCCACAACTCTCTGTCAGACTCAGACTTACTGCTGCCGACTTCATTTTCAATAAAGTATCCCATTCCACAGAATATCCAGAACCTTGTGAAAACTATGACTCAGGTTCAGGATTCCTGCAACACCCTATCTCTTTCACTGAACCAGCCACACCGCCAGCCTGTTAGATTTGTGGGCATTGGCTGGATTTCCCTGTTCTATATTTCCCACATGATCGTCTTCATGCCTGGATGCATGTAACGGCATGTACATAAGGTATTGTAACATCGCAGTCATTACCTATTAGAACATCTGTGGGAATATCACCAAACACACCCAACTGTTTATCTTTGTGCTGCTCACAATTCAAATGAATCCTGGCCAGTGACACTTGAAAAATTGTCCTCAGTTCAGTTTGGAATGGCTGTTCAGGTAAACAGCGTTCCTTATGACTGTAGGCTTGATAGTTATGTCTGATGCATTACCTTTCTTTGGAATAGTTTCATTACCCTGTAACTGGATAAGAATACAGGCTGTTGTGATTATTTGGAGTAGCTGCAGTTTTAAGACAACCTGCCAGTGGCATGGCACTACCTTTGTTAGCTGCCTCACGTTTTTTTTCCTCCTACTCCTAACCCTTTCTCTATGCACTTTTTGTCTATACATGCACTACATAGGGTATAATATTTCTAATGTAACCAAGACCTTGGCCTGTACTAGAACCAATGGTTCCATGTTTGCCATAGAACCTGCTGTGAAGGTTTAGACTACCCCTCGGTTTCCCTGTATCCAAATGTTGAGATAAGCCGCTCTTTTTCAGTGGTGCTCTGTGACAAGATGGAGGTGTGTACCTCCTTTTGCCCTTTTTTTTTTTTTTTTAAGCAGTATTGCACTTTTGATCTCTTAAATTCCTGTCCTAAGACATAGCATTAAGTACTTTCTTCCTTAATGTAGTCTGTCAGCATTCCAAAAATAGTAACTTGACATACTGTCAAGTGCTTATTTATGCATTGGAATGAATGAGAATTTCTTCTGGTTTTTCAGCTCTCATTTTCTTCTGTAAGCTTCAGCAGTAATTCTAAAAAAAAATAAAACATTATGGCTTTACCATGTGCTGGGCTAGCCACCCAGCAGTGTAAACCTTGGCTCTAGATTATCACTGTTGAAGTGACACCCCTTCCCCATGTGCAAAAATGGGAAAAAAGGGCTGTGGATGTATGTGCACAGTAGTGTGCGTCAGTCATCTCATTTAATGAGAACATTGACTTGAGTGGTCAGAGGAGTTAGTGTGTTGCCCCTGTTCAGTGTGGGCCTAGTTGTATGCACATTCAGATGTTTGTGGAAAAGCATAAGTCACCCCTTTTGTACTGAGGAAACAGTTTAACACTGATCTTTGCACTTAGGGTTGGGGTTTTAAGTCCCCCCACACATAAACACACTTGTGCTACTGGCAGAGAGTATTTCACTCTTTCTCATGCAGATGTCTGTTTCTCCATTTCTGCATCACAACCTATTCATGCTGATAGTTCTCTTCCTCATCTGCAGCTTTATCCTCTCTCTGTTGTTGTTCTCTTTGCACCTGAAGCTATTTCATTCTGTCAGCTAAAGTAAGCCATCCCATTTCTAGATTAGCTCCATTTCTTTTTTAGTTCTTGTTGCATTCTGTGGCTAACAGCCACTAGTAGTCTGTCTCCATGTTCAGTGGGATGAGTTGTGACTGTACCCAAGGAGATTTTCTTGTCATTCTTGCCTGTAGTGGTAGGTTGGATTCCTTTCAGCTTGCGTACTAGTCAGCTGTGACACTGACTTTCTTTCATAATCTGCAGAGTTCAGTATTGCTCGATGTTAATCATATTGATCACTGCAGCAGTATCCTTAGCTGTATGGGTTATATTCTGTCAAGGATATGTCAGCTAGACAGCTTCCAAAGCTTCAGGGCACCTTCCATGAACCCAGACTGTCAGGTAGCTCAAGTGGAGCTGATCAAATACAAGTTTGGCCACCAAGTCCTTCAGGGCTTTACTGCCACTGAAGAGTGCTCTCCTCTGAGGCTTTCACTGATAAATTCAGTTTGTGCTGTTTGATGGGTAGATAAGTTTCATTTGGGGGAAAAAGTGTAATTTAATAATTTTGCTTATTTATACTTTCCTCTTCTGGAGAGTTATTTTAAGTTTAGGAGTTTGTGTTTTAACAGACTATCACCAGACAGTACTGTAGTTTTAATCAAAAGTGCTCTTTTTTTTTGTGGTTAATTTTCAGGTTGTTTATAAAAATTGAATACAATGTTTTCCGTGGAGAAATTATGTTTAACTTTGTGTGGCTGTCCGTGTTTTAATGTGTTTTTTTTTTTTTTTTTTTTTTTACTGTGCCTGTTTGGAGGAAAAATGAGTTTTTAAAGACTTTATTTTTTACCAGCATTTGCAGTTTGTTTTCCTTAGGAAGGAAGTCATTTTCGGCTTGACCATGGAACAAACTATCAGTCCTTCTTCCAGCTCCGAAAATAAAAAGTTAGGCAAACAGCCTTTACTGCTACAGCAGGCTAGCAGTTTGCCTCATCTGCAGGTGAGTGACTGCTGGGGCTATTTGTTGTACCTCAGACCACTCATCTTTTACTCTGAGTCCCTCTGGTGTATTACCTACAACCACTATGAACTGGGGCTTAGCTGCATCCTCTGTAGCTGTCATGGTCCCCTCAGTAGGCAAGGGAGAATCACTTTTATTGGTCTTGAGAGAGGGAACAGAGAAGGCTTCCCTGTTTTGTCATAATGTGCCCATCCTTAGGGAAGCTGCTGCTTCCACTAATAACATCATTAGCTCCATTTTTCCTGTCAGAAGCAGAAAACTTTAGCATGCATCTACCCTTCCTCAAATTTCCTTAGAGATGGAAAAGTTTAACTGGTCTGGCTCATTGTTTAATTCAGGCTGTTGATCCTTCTTATAAGGCACTTCCTGGTAATCAAAAAAAGAGGAGCACTTCTTTTCTCAAAGAGATTGTGAATCTGAACAGGAGGATGAAGGGGACAGATTTGGGGTTTTCTCAGATTTCTGATTCAGATGAGAGCTCCGTTTCTGATTCTCCCTGTGTTGCTTTTTCTTTCTCTAAGACTGTTTCTAGATTGTGCCAGTGTTTTCAATGGGAGAACACTGAGGTTTCTCATTCTCTAAGAAACCACAATGAGCTGCTGTAGATGGAGTATTCAGAACCTACACCCTTTCCCGTGGTTTTGATTGCTTTGGAGGATGTGTGTTGCTGCCTGCAGTTTTCATGACAGTCAGCCAGCTACTCCTAAAAAGGTAGATAGGATGTATAAAGTTCCTCAATCTTTTATTTATTTTTTGTAATATACTCTTCCAAGACCTGACCCAGAAGCTGTAGTAGTTAATCCTACTGTTGCCAAACATTTAGCTAGTTTCAGTCCTGCCCTTTCTGGTAAGGATGGGCAGATTGTAAGTATGGTAAAAAAAGTATGCTCCTGCAACTTTGATTTTCAGAGTTTGGAAATGTCAGGCTCATAAGCCAAGGTTTTTCTTGACTAATTGTGAAAGTGTAAGCAATATTTTGTCTGCAGTTTCACATTGAGGAAAAATCTGGTTTAAATAATTTAATTTCCTCTGTTGTTCAAGCCACTACTCACTGTACACAGTGTGTATGTGTATGACTCTCCTGATGCTTCAGGAGCTGTAGCAACTAGTACTTTTTTGAGGAGGTTTGTGTGACTCCCCAGCCTCCCAGTTGAATTGAAAATGAGCTTTTAAATTCTCCTTTGGATAAAAATTTAGATGTGATGATGTCCTAACTCAGTTTAATTCTCAACTAGATGGGTTCGGAACTGATCCTCTGTTCCGACTCAGCCTTATAAAAAAGCTGGAGTTCTTCCACTAGCTCGTGGTTGAAAACCCTATCCCATCATGCCCTAAGAAAGCTCCCTAGATTCACTTGTCGCTAAACAAGATCAGGTGCTTTTCCTATTGGTTCTGGCCAAGTACAATTTGTTTCTCTCT
Organism: Protopterus annectens; assembly: GCF_019279795.1. Taxonomy (NCBI): domain Eukaryota; kingdom Metazoa; phylum Chordata; order Ceratodontiformes; family Protopteridae; genus Protopterus; species Protopterus annectens. Next base: position 930,953,279 of record NC_056743.1, on the reverse strand, counting down.
ATCTTTTGTCAGAGTTGATAATTTCTTCATATTATTTTATTATAGCTAATATTACTGAGTGAAGTGTATATAGGTTCATAGGTAGGTACTAGGCTATCGGCCCAAGGGCCTACGTAAGCCTAGCCAGCAAGGTACCATAGCTTATGCCACCCGAGAAAGTTATTTTCTTGTGCCACTGTCCAGCAGACACAGAAATGATCCTCTGGGTGTATTTCCTATTTCAAATCCACTCATCAAGATTTTTCTTGAAGAGTGCTAATGAAGAACTTTGTTTGACATAGATGGGTAGCTTGTACCAGAGTATAGGAAGTCTCTGGGACAGGAATCTATCCCTCCAGCGTGTCCTTTTTATTGTGGTAACAAGGTTTAGGTCCCTAGAGCATGTAGCTTAGAGGGATTGGGATTTCCTTAGGTGTAGCATGTCCAACAGCTCTGGGTTTGACATAGCTTTATATGTTAGGCAGAGATCACCTCGGAGTACGCGATATGTTACAGAGTAAAGCTGGAGTTTTTTGAGGTGGTCAGTGTAAGGCATTTGTTTGAGGCCAGTAATCCTCTTTGTGAGGTACTTCTGTGGCCTCTCCAGCTGCTGCAGATGTCTTGTGAGGTACATTCCAAAAGGGGCGTTGTACTCTATAATGGGTCTAATGAGTGACGAGTAGAGGGGGAACAATGACCTCTTTTTTCCTGGATGAGAGCCCTTTTATGATGAGGTGTGCCACGTAGAAGGACTTCCTGACTACTGTGGCGATGTGACTATCAAAGGAGAGACTACTGTCCACCTGGGTCCCAAGGTCTTTTATCACGCATTCGGTGTTAAGTAGATTGCTGCCTATGTGGTAGTTCATGGGTACAGAGTTTTTACCAAAGGGGATGACACTGCACTTTTTGGCATTGAGCTTGAGGCCACGGCTCTGACACCAAGCATCTGCCTCAGTGAGGCCCTTCTGTAGGATGTCCACATCATTTGGGGACTTGACTATGGCTCCTAGTTTGCAGTCATCTGCGAACTTCGTATACTTCTATTCTCTTCTGAGATATTGTTACTGTTGGGCTATTGTTTTTTTTTTTTTTTGCAAGGCCTTTTTTCCCCTATCCTGGCTTCATAACATGTTTTAGTTCAAGGGCTTTCCTTCCCCCACTTCTTTCTCCTTAAATTTAGGCAGATTCATTTAATTTAGAGAACTGCCTTTGCCCGTTTAAATTAGATGGCTTTTTTTTTGGGGGGGGGGGGGTGTTCGTTATTGTTCTTGTTTAAAAAAAATAGTAGTAGTGCTAGTATAAGTGTGTGTGTATGTATGTGTATATATGTATATATACACACACACACACACACGTTTTTTTCTGTACTTAGCTGCTTTATTGTTTACTGTCATAATGTCTAAGGATTCTAAGGAAACTAAACCCTCTAGGTTCAAAAATGTGTAAAGTGTAATCAGAAGATGTCGCTGACTGACAGACGCACTGTCTCAGTGCACTTCACTTGTAGGAGCCCTGTGCCGTCTGTCACTCCTTTAGCCATAAAGTTTTACTGGAAAGAAATAATAAACTTTTATTGAGAGACTTGTTGAAGACCCCTTTTGCTGAAGCAATAGAAGAAGGTCAGGGTACTTAAAAATTGGCCAAATCCCCTTCTTCTAAGTTTGACAAGTCGGAAAAAGGTCCTCTTCGAGTGGTCAGTCATAGCCATCAAAAAAGTTATCTAAATTTTCAGCTCCGGACCCTAAGGCTGTCGGGCCCAAGAAACCTGCTACCTTGGCTCCTCCTGTGTTGGTGCTGATGGAAATTAATTTGTGAAGCCGGTCCCCGGAATTGCAACTGGTATCTCCCACTTTGAGATATTTTATTGCAATCCTCTAGATCTCCTGCTCCCTCCTCCAGGAGCCTCTCCAATGATATGGATCGCATGCTGCAGAGGCTGTTAAGGACACCAGCACTTGCCAGACGAGGGCATTGGAACTGAAGAAACCTACCCTTTCACCATCAATTCCTCCTCTGATCCGATCTCTGACCTCAGAGCCAGAATGTCCAGAACTGATCGTAGTGGAACCGTCTGAGCCGGGACCTATCCCAGGATCTTCGGGTCTGACTACTGCTCTGACATCCTTGGTTCTGTCTGAACTCGCAGAGTCTAGGAGCTGACGCACTGCGGTCAGGTCTGGGAAGGAGAGTCTGCTCGGACAGTTGTCTGATCCGAACTTAGCTCTCGGAACTTCGGTACGGGTGAGCTCGGCTGCTACATTTGCCTCAGAGCCAACCCCCTTGGTTCCAGGGATGCCTTCTAGTTCTTTGGAGCCGGGAGTTTCCTTGGATCAGGGGTGGGGGGGCATTTGAGGTGATGAGTGCTGTTTCCACAGACAGATCCCCTCACTGGTCTGGAATTTTTCCCCCAAAGCCACCGGTGTCTGTCTCCGCACCACTGCATCCACAGAGATGCAGAAGACCCTAGGTCTCAGAATGCCTCATTGGGTGAACTCCTCTCTTCTGAAACCTCTCCAGAATACCCTTCTGAAGAGGTCCCTAAGAAGAAACTATGCAAGAGGAAGTATTTAGACTCCCCAGAGGAGTCCCATCACATCAGATACAGACCTTGATGAGTCAGAAGTGTCCCCACGATCGCCCTCTGAGGATGTCTCCTTTGTGGACATCCTGGAAATACTTAGAGCGGTGGCCTGGAAGCCCATCAACCCTTCTGAGGAGTCTGTATACGTGAAGGCTTTTGGGTCCCTCACTTCCACCACTTGGCTGTTTCTGCCTTTCGACTAACTGATGGACCTAGTTTGTCGAAAGGCGTGGGAGTCTCCAGACTCAGTGAAGCCTGTTCCTCAGAGGCCAAACAAATTCATCATGTCTAACAAAAGGAGTCCCAGTAGATGCTGTAGTGGTTGTGGCGGCCACCAAAAAGGAACTTTCAGAGAAGTCCTTTTCTGTCTATCCAATGAACAAAGAGTCTCGTACGATGAACAGATATGGAAAACGCACCTTTTCTTCAGCGACATTTTCACTTAGATCGCTGAATTATCTCACCCACTTTACCAGACTTCAGAGTTATCTCCTGAAGGAGCTAGGAGATGCTCTTCAATGTTCAGTAGCTGAAGGGGTGTCAGAGAAAGTTTCCCCTCAGCTCTCTACCTTAAATTCAGTAGTGAACTCCTCCATGAGACTCATTTCTTATGCAGCGGATGGAGCGAGTAGAGCAGTGGGTTCAGGAATTTCCCTAAGGAGACATCCCTGGATGCGCTTATGTGACTTTGCAAAGCCCTTAAAATCTTCTTTTGTTAATGCCTCTTTCGACGGCTCATCCCTGTTTGGGCCAAAAGTCAAAGACGCACTAACCAGGTGTGAACAAGAAGGAAGAACACTCTGCTGTAAGAGTCTGTTTTTACCTACCTTCTAGATCTTATCCAAAAGGTCAAAAAGGAGGAAAAATGTGGTTCTGAAAATCCCAGAGAGCTGTCCAGGACACACATGGTGATTCTTCCCCCCGGGGCAGAGGGAAAGCAGTAATGGAAGACACTGGCCATACGACAGAGGGTGTCTGCAAAATCAGGGAAACAGGCCTTAGTAACTCCATTCAGTGCTCCTGAAAGGAGGCAAACCTGTCCATCTCTGGAGGCAGTTGGGGGTCGCTTATCTTTGTACCCGGAAGCCTGGCTAAAAATAAAAAACAAGTGGGTACAAGGTTGATATCCAGAGGTTACTCAATACCCTTTTCTTTCCCTGTCCTAAACATAAAAAACATCCCAGACATTCCATCCAGTCAAAGGGAACAAGCAACTCTAGAAATACAAAAGTTGCTAGAAAAAGAGTCATCCAGACAGTCCCTGCAGACCAAATAGGATCCGGAACTTGATTCCTTTTAGTCCCAAAGAAAACAAGGGGCTTGGAGACCCATCCTGAATCCCAGCAAATTAAACAAGCCAGAATGAAAGTCATAGTTCCAGATGGTAACAAAGCAGTCGATACTATCTTTTCTGGGACAAGATGATTGGATGTGCTCTGTAGACCTCCAGGATGCGTACTACCACATAAAAATGGACAGTAATCCAGGAGTCATTTGTGCTTTTGGCTGAGAGCCAGTCACTACCAGTTTCGAGCTCTGTCCTTTGGTCTCACTACAGCCCCCAAAGTGTTAAAGTATATGGCAGTAGTCATGGCTCACTTGAAATGCCTAGGATTCCGAGTGTTTCCACACTTAGATGACTGGCTCCTAACCACCACTGAGCATTTACTAACAAAAGCTAGGGGCACCACCTTACAGCTCTGCTGTCACCTAGGGATCAAAATAAGTTACAAAAAGTCTGCCTTGTTGCCATGTCAGTGTGTCATTTTTATAGGAGCAAATCTAGATACAACACAAATGATGGCAAAACTTCCCCCCAAAAGAGTTAAAGTCCTATGACATCAGGTCATAAACATACTTTCCAAGAATAAAATACAAGCAAGAACAGTCCTGAAAGTTTTGGGAACCATGGCAGCAGCAATATACTTGATTCCATTAGCATGTCTGCCTATGAGATTTCTGCAGTGGCAACTGTTCGCTCAATGGTCCATGCAGGAACTACCCATGTCTCACCAAATTGTAATAGAATCTTGCAAGAATGATCTTCGTTGATGGCTTCACTCCATTCATGTGACATTAGGCCGACCCTTTGTTCTTCCACAGCCTTTAGTCACAGTGACTACAGACGCTTCTGAGATAGGGTGAGGGGGCATTACCTGGGAAGGATAGTCCAAGGCACTTGGCAGGATCATGAGGCCCATTTGCACATCAATGTCCTAGAGGTGAGAGCGGTTATTTTAGCGTTGCAAGCATTCCAAGACTCTCCCCCGCTAGGAACTATTGCAATACAGACAGACAAAATGTTGGTTGTGTGGTACATAAACAGACAAGAAGGAACCAGGTTTTCACCCCCTTTGTCGAGAGGCCCTGAGAATGTGGCAGTGGGCAACCTCCTCCCAACGCTTTCTGATAGCAACACACATCTCAGGGAAATCCAGCGTGATAGCAGACAAACTCAGCAGAGAGATTCTGATGCCTCATGAGTAATGCCTAAAACAATAAGCAGAAAAGATTTTCCACATATGGGGCCAGTCTTGCTGTGATGAATGCCAAATGCAGCAGCTATCTTGCCGTTATCCCCCATCCAGGGGAGTCACCAAGGGATGCACTTGTACGCGATTGGCCCAAGGGTCTCCTGTAAGTCTTTCGTCCCTTTCCATTGATATCCAAAGTTCTTAAGAAAGCCAGTTCCTTGGGAAGGAATTTGATACTCATTGCCCCCATACTTGGCCTAGTCATATCTGGTTCCCCTTCCTTTAGCCTTATCTTCAGGAGAAGCCATGGATTCTGGACTCAGTTCCAGACCTTCTGACTCATTCATCAGGGATGCTCCACTCCTTCCTGCAAACCCTCAAATTGACAGTTTGGCTGCTCCGATTCCAAACATAGCCAGGCTCCATAACCTTTCTTCATTAGTGAAAGCATGTCCTGATCTCATCTCATAAGGCTTCAATGAGAAAGTTATATATGAGCAAATGGAAAAGATTTTCTTCTTGGGCCTTAAATAATAGCATTGACTCCTCCTCTGCCCTAATAGCTTCCATTCTTGAGTTATTTAATGAAGGTACAAGCTGCAGCTACTATTCGAGTTCAGTTAGCAGCAATATCTAATTTCCATCTAGGTGAATCAGGCCCGAATGTGATGTCCCACAGACTTTGCAAGGTGTTTTTTTAAAGGCACAATTTTATAAAGACCACCCATTAAAGCCTCTCCAGCACCATGGGATGTGAATTTTTTCTTATCCCATTTGATTCTTCCCCCTTTTGAACTGTATCATCCTGTGATCTCAAGTATTTGGCTTGGAAGACTATTCTTTTGATAGCCATTACTTCTGCTAAAAGAGTTTCAGAGCTACAAGCATCATCTGTAAAGCCCCCCTACATGCTTTTCCACAAAGACAGTATCCTTAAGAACAAACCCATCCTTTCTACCCAAAGTATGCTCAGAATCTAATTTGAACCAATTGTTATAATTACCAATTTTTCTCCCTAACTACTATGGCAACAAGGCAGAATGTATGCTACATCAACTAGATGTACATAGACATTTGTTTCTACTTGCATAGGACAAAGGACTTCAGAAAATCTGACCACTTTGTATCATTTTCAGTCTCTAAGAAAGGTTCTCCTGTGTCTAAAGTCACACCTTCGAAATGGCTATCAGATTGTATTACCTGTAATCTCGAAAGAATGAACTCTCCCATAAAGTAAAAGGTCATTCTACAAGAGCCATAGCAACCTCTTCTGCCTTTTGGACGAGACTACTAATTGATACTATTTGTGCTGCAGCAACATGGGCAAGACCTCATAACTTTCATTACAAAGTGGACTTGGCCTCCAGGAACAGGGCCTCTTTTGGGTCCACTGTTCTGAAGAATATTCTCCCTTGAACCACCCAAGAAAGATGGTGCTAGGGTTGCTCTCCCAACCAGTTAAGAATGAAGGTGGGATGAACAACACACATGGAACATTATGGTGAGTACAGAACTTTTGTTTTGACCCCTCTGCTGCAGAGGCGATCGAATAAGTGTGATGGAAGGGTTAAGCTGATACAGGAAAACTATTTTTCAGCTCCTTTTCCAATTTTTCCAGTGGATTCTCTAACTCAGTATCCTGTTTTGGTAATAATCTCAACAAAATACATTTAAGAAGAAATGTCAAGGAGGTTTCAAAAAGAATTCAGGAAACTCCCAAAACCAAGGACAGCCCAATAAGTCATAATGACTTACTGAGACTTTGTCCCTCCCACCCACCTTGGCACCCCCTTTTGTCTTCAAGAAAATGTGAATCTTCACTTTTCTCTTGTCAACAGATAGTTTCAGGCAAGTGGGTTCTGAAGATTATTCATCAAGGTTACAGATGGCAATGTGAGGAAAGTTTTCCTTTCTGGGGGGTGTAATTCTTTAGCCTCCAGACTAGACTCTTATTTCCACCTGTTCTTCATTGCCTGCTGTCCCAGGAAGTGATGGAATGAGTTCTCCGCTTCTCAGGTGGGAAAGGGGTTTTATTCAAGAATGTTTGTAGTACCAAAAAAAAAAAAAAACCTGCTTGGAGACCACTTCTGGGTTCTTCTTTCCTAAAACCTGTTTGTGATAGTGGCCAAATTCAAAATTGTCACTTCACAATCTGTTACCTCTTCTTCATCATTCAAGAGTCCTAGATTTAAAACATATCCATTGCATCAAGAATGTTCTCAAAGTATCTAGTTCCAGTTGTAGGACATTGCAGGTACAGGATATCCACATTTTTCCATATTTAGTTAACCCAAGAGAACATTCAAAAGTCTGTCTTCACTCCTTCCCACAGAATTGTGTTGCTGGAATGTCAACTAGATACCATTGTTCAAAGTGCTTTTTTTCCACAGGAAAAAAATAGATATATTTTTAAGGTTTTCCATTCAGACTTTGGTCACTGTGAGGGAATATCTCAGGATTTTGGGTCTCAAGAAGTCTATGAGGCAAGACTCCATGTGAGAAAGATACAGTGGTATCTGAAATCTCTCTGGTTCCAGAATGAGCACCCTTTCTCTTTTCAGTTCCCAATGTTGTAGTTTGTCAGAAGAGAAATCACTTGGTTGAGATGAGAAATCCCTAAATTTAGGTCTCCCTTTCTTCCTTCATGTTTCCAAAGGAGTCACCACCAACTCCTCGGACTTAGCTTACGGAGCAGTTTCAGGAGGAATAAGAATGCAAGGTATGTGGGACACCAAGGACAGGCACAACCACGTAAATATAACAGATGCTTACCCTGGTCAAGGCATGCAACTCCCTGAATAATCTTTGGTTCCCAGGACCTCTTCAGGTTGTTACAGACAATACCGCAGTCATGTGGTACATCAGTGAGCAAGGGGGAACAGGTAGTACCTCGCTTTGCAGGCTAGCCGTGTTAACTCAGAATATAGTTTCACAGCACAATCTGAGTTTAAAGGCATCTTACAGGACAAGTGCAGACCCACACAAATGGAAGCTAGATAAAAGGGGTTTCCAAGATTTGATCCATCTGTGGAGAGTTCCTCAAGTAGACCTGTTTGCCTCCTCTGTTAACAATCAGCTGGCAAGATTCTGCTCCAGAACTCCATTCAAGAAGGCTTGGGAGACCAGATGTCTTTTTTTTTCCTTGGAGTGGAATGTTCCTGTATGGTTTTCCGCTAACATCCAGGGTATTTCTGAAGATTCAGAAGGTATCCCCCAAGATCATTGTGGTATCTCCTTTCTGGCCCAGGCAACCATGGTTCACACTTTTTTTGGAAATGGACAGGGGCAATTACCACAAGCTTCCTCACAGACTGAATGTCCTGTCACAAGAAAAAGGGTGTTTGATACACCCTGACACCAGTTAACTTAACTTGACTGCCTAGATGATGGGGTCTTAATTCCTTTTAAGCACCTCTTTACTGAGGATGTGCAGCAGGTGCTAACCAAGCAAATACATCTAATTGAAATTAATTTATTAGCAAATTGAAAAACTTTTCTAGGTGGCGCCAACAGCAATAACCAGCAGCCATTCAGGGCTAGTTGCTCTGTGATTTTACAATATTTGTGTAAGTTACTATATATCTATAGCCTTTCTTACTTTTCTATCAAGATTCATTTATCGGCCATTTCAGAATGTCTGCCCATAGATGCTCCTCTTTTAAAGTAGTCTCATATCAAAATGTTTTTGAAAGTGATTTTGCATGATAGATGTCTTATAAAACTGATGGCCCTTCCTTAGGATCTTAGTTTAGTGGTAGAGAAGCTAACACTTGCTCCAGTTGAACCAGCAAACCTTTCTGAGTTGAGGTTCTTAACACTGGAAACAGTTTTACTGCTGATTGCTCTGACCTCTGCAAGAGGAGAATCTGAGTAGCATGCTCTTATGTGGAGTCAACCCTACTACCTCATTTTCTGCAGGGACAGGGTTTCTTTGAGAACTTATCCTTTTTTATGCCTAAAGTGGCATTCAAGTTTAAGCAAAACTGTCCATCTCCCGGTATTTTTTCCTGAACCCAAAAATGAGGGCGAAAGGATATTCCATTCCTTGGGTGTCCACAGACAACTCAGGTACTGTCTTAACAGAACTAAATCATTCAGATCTTCATTTTAATTGTACTTTTCCTGTAAATGAAGAACGGACAACCTGTGTCAAAACAGTCTATTTCTAAATAGTTGTTTAAGGCTGTTATCTTTTGTTATACTTACCACAGCAAAACTGTTCCAGGCAGAGTCAAGGCCCTCCCTACCAGGGCCTTGGCTTAATCTATGGCTTTTTGGAATGGGTTGGATTCTAGAAGCAGGAACTTTGTCCTCTGTTCATACATTAAAAAGCACTCTAAGCTTGATTCCTTCTAGATGTAGATCAGGCTCTGCAAGGACCATTCACCAAGGGCTACCTGGACTTTTCTCTTTCCACCTCTCAGATTTAGTTAGCTAGGTTTATCTAACCATATAGCCAAGGCTACTGCAGCAGTAATCGGTATGATGAGCATAATAGGTGTGTTAGTAAACTTAATATAATTGTAGATGTTTGAATGATCACTGCTGCAGTAGCTGCTGTCTCCCTCCCTCCACCTCCCTTGTGCTTTGGTTTGTTTATGCTAGTGTGATTATTTGTTTTTTTTTTTTTATTCTTCCTAGTGTTGTCCTTTCAGGGCTCAGCCTCTCACTCTGTTGACAGGAAAGCTCTGAAGGGCTTGGCACCCAAACTTGTCTTTTAAGTCAGTATTTAAAATAATAAAACACAATTCCTGCTCGCAGTCAAACCAGGCTGAAAGTCAACAGTGAACTATTTCACGTCTCTTCAGACCTTCCAAACTCAAAGTTCCAAACCATGTCTCTTCAGACCTTTAAATCTTTTAGAAGGATATAAAGCCACATCTAATAAAATAAATATATCCAAACTCAATTCTGAGCACGAATAGAAGCTTTCTTTATTAATATCCACAGTTGGTAAGCGCTTTCGCTATATAGCTTTATCAAACCCATAATGACAAATATTAAAAAGGGGTTTATATAGTATTATTCTAAATAGAATAAATAAAACAACAAATCAAACAATGACTAAGGCTTCTCTTAAAGATATATATGCACTCTAAAGCAAAAGACTAAGTTAAAAGCATATGCTTAATATCAAATTAGACTTTCTAACATTCAAGTTAATTTAAATTAATTAAAAAAATTAAAATACATTCTTACAATCTGAATATACATAGAGTATAAAAGTGTAAAAACAACATAAGCATTAACAAAAATGTCCTTTTATTTATTTAAACAAGTAATTCATCTCAACCTATATTTTCTGTTTTTATGTGCAGGTTTCAGAGGTATCCTGTCATTTAGCCCTGGGGGTATATGTGCTTGTAATTTAATAATCCACTTGGTTTCTGCCTGCTCAGTGTAATTCTCAACATCACCTCCTCTAATCATAGGTGTATTAACATGCAAGATAGAAAACATAAAAGTATGTCTAATGTCATTCTGTAATACATGTTTAGATAAAGCATTAACATCAGACTTTATACGGATCTGATAGAGATGTTCCCTTATCCTTTCTTTCAGTTTTCTATCAGTCTTACCTACGTAGAAAGAAGTACAGAATGTGCAAATAGCAATGTAAACCACATGTCTTGTGTTACAGTTGGCATTAACTTTAAAGGAGAACACTTGTTCGGTTGGGTGCACAAACATATTAATGTTAGTAATATAACAACAAAAATTACATTTACTAAATGGTTTAGTACCATCAAAAGTTTAGTGTCCCTATATATCTTGTTTCATGTTGGTGAAACATTATAATCTATATAAATTTTTCTTATTCTTAAATATATAGTGTGGTTGTTCTCCTACATATTTCTTAATTTCTGGATCTAATGTAAGAATGTTCCAATGTTTACAAATAATATCTTTGATAGATTGAACATCCTGAGTATAAAACGGAGTAAATCTCTGTTGTTGTTCTGTGGTTAGGATTGTATCATCAGCACTAGTCTTATAAATTTGCATCCCTGCTTCAGAGAAAATAGGACATGCTCTGTCCTGTCTAATATTTCTGACGTGTAAAAGCTCTTTCTATTGGTTTGTAATTCCGAGCTCGCAGTCTGACACCCAGGTCACTTAATTCTTTATCAAACTCTTTTTGAAGAGGGTTTAATCTGGACACCCTAATGCCTTGCCCTTTGGCAGTGTTTGATAAAATATGGCCAGGGTGCATACTATCCCTATGTAACAGTGTGTTTTTGTAACAAAGTTTTCTATGTACTCCAGTATTAAATTCGCCATTTGGCATCCGCCAGATGGAGACATCCAGAAAAGAAATGTTCTGGATAGAATAAGTCATAGTAAATTTCAAGTATGGTGTCAAAATATTAACCTGTTTTTCAAAATTTTTTAAATCTTCCAAACTACCATTCCAAAGAAAAAAACAAGTCATCTACAAATTGCCTATAGAAAGGTATATATTTCTGGAAAAAATCCAAACAAAAAAGTTTTTTCTCCTCCCACAAGGCCACGACCATATTGGCGTAGCTATTGGCACACGAGGTGCCCATAGCTACGCCATCTTTTTGTAGGAAAAAACTTTGATCAAATAAAAACACATTACTTTCCAAGGCAATTTCTATCAAAGAACATAGGAATTCTATTCTATTCAGTGACATGTCAGAATGTGCAACCAAATAAGCATGAATACTTTCCAACCCTGAAACATTAGGTATATTAGTAAATAATGAGTTGACATCCATAGTAACCATAATTAAGGTTTGATGATCTGATAAACCTTTAACTTCTTCATAAAAGTCCAATAAAAACTGCTTAGAATCTTTAAGTATAAACCTATTTGTATCTACATAAGGTCTCGAGACTCTTTCCGTATAGATAGATAAATTTTCAGTTACCAACCCTCGACCAGAAACAGTAGGTCTCATAGAGGAGTTTATTTAATTTTTATGAATTTTGGGTAATCCTTGGATGATAGGAAATTTTTGTTAATGCTTATGTTGTTTTTACACTTTTATACTCTATGTATATTCAGATTGTATGAATATATTTAAATTTTTTTAATTAATTTAAATTAACTTGAATGTTAGAAAGTCTAATTTGATATTAGGCATATGCTTTTAACTTAGTCTTTTGCTTTAGAGTTCATATATATCTTTAAGAGAAGCCTTAATCATTGTTTAATTGATTTATTGTTTTATTTATTCTATTTAGAATAATACTATATAAACCCCTTTTTAATATTTTAAAAACAAAGAATAATGCTCACTACACTCTGTTAGCCTGATAATAAACAAGACTTATAAAATACAACAAAAAAAACAGGCTTAAATAGTGGGAAGTGTACTTGCTGTGTTCAATTCAAGTCAGTCACAAAAGGTAACTAAATGTTCCACAAAAAGAAACGAAGCTGTAACCTACAAACCGCTTTACTTTGCGAACTCTTAATCCAATAAAAAAGAGTCAAAATCACCATAGAGTGTTCATTCGAACCTACTCATCCACTGGGCAATAGCTTGTAGAAAAAACACGCAGCCAGCATGTAAAAATAAATCCAAGCGTCCAGTAGAAACCACGTTTATTAAAATAATTAGAACACAGGGCTAGCGCTTTCAACGAATCTTCATCAGGCCAAAGTTATTTAAGTTTTATTTATAAAATATGAGATGCAGAACGAAGATGCAGACTACTAATCAATGTGAATGAAGTGAAATGAACGAACTATCATGGTAGTAAATGCTGCATAGATAGCTAGTCCATTTGCACAGATATTTTTTTTTTGTTATAAAAAAAGCTTGCTGTCACTCAAAATCTTTTACTGAGCAAGTGAACGATAATGGTGACCTAGAGTCGTCTTAGCAAAAAAAAAAAAAAAAAAAAGGAGGTAGTCTTAATGGATGCTACACTGTTAGTGCCAGACCAGTGCTTAAAAAGCCTTGGTATGTGTCATTTATTATGGTCATAACAGGTTTCCTTCTTTAGTTTCGCAAGAAAGTGCATTTTTTTTTTTTTTTTGGATTACTCGCCACATGCATGATGCTATGCTAGTAGTATTGCTGCTTTTGTTATTTTCCTTGACAAACCGCTTTCTTAGTGTATTTATCACATTTAAGTGTGCCTAGCCCTAGTCTCGACTCCCTAGAGTAATATTTTTGAGTGTACTTGCGGTTGCAGACGAGATTGAGAAGACTAAGGCAGTGGCACATACACAGATCAACTGCCCGGTAATTATCAGTACTAGCAGTACTAATATAATAAGTATGTGTAGTTGACTTGTTGTTTTGTTTTCCATTTCCAGTCCCATGAAAATAATTACTGAGCAGTCACAACTCACGAGCAATGCAATGAGTGTATAGTTAGTAAAACCTGCCAAAAAACAAATGCGCGCACAAAGAAAAAGCATTGCCAATTAATTAGTTAAGCATATATTCCCTCACCCCGTGTCCCTGTGAATCTGTGATGATCAGGTAAATTTATGCCAACACTAACCTAATATACAGAAATTCGGAGTGAAAAATAGTGTACTGTCTCTGAGACTCTTGACTCTCTGTAATGTATTAACATTAGCTTTTAGAAGATGGCGCGCAAGGCATCACAGGAGAGCGGGAAGGGTTTAAGGCCTATTAGTACCGCAAATACAGAGACTCACACAGGTTAGCCGAGGTTTCAAATTGGTTTGTGCACCCATACTGTCTGTCTGATACTTGATACACATACATGCACGCAGGGCTTTTGCATTACCTCACAGCCAGGTAAATATCAGCTGATCCGTTCAGTTGACAGTCTAATAAGCATGCTGTTAATTAGCTGTTCTGAATCCTGATTTGGACAACTGTTTTCAGTAAAAATAACACATGGTCCCTTTTGTCACTAGAAATGTTTTTTTTTATTTTATTTTTTCATTCAAACCCCCTTTTTGGCTCTCAGTAACTAAGCGTTTAAATTGACAGCTTATACGATGATGTTATACCGCAGCATAGCACAGCTATACTGTTACTACTGCATGCTCTGTATGTCCTTGTAAAATTGAACTGCTAGGGTTGCCCTAGCAAATAAGGAATATCAGCTGCTGTAACATCTTAGACCTGATTTAGTCAGTTAATACTTATGCAACTCTTGTACCATGATCTGCTTGTGTAGACTTTATGTATTGTTATATAGAACATATTGAAAATATACAAAGTTTTGCTAAATTTGTATTCTACAATTGCTCCTTAATACGTCGAACCGGCTGCTCCAGTGCGAGATTTCTGATAAAACTATCTTGAACTGTAGTGCCATCTACTGCACAGTTGCAGAAGTACTAAATTAGAACTTCATGAAGGTAAGAGAGACATCTGTCTCTAATCTCCCCCTTTCATGTACAGGAAAGCATTCACGCTTAGAAGCCTTTATGCTACAATACCATCATTCAGAGAGAGACAGACAGAGTAGAAGACAAACCACTTTTGAAATGGAAAAACAAAATAAGTGACGGGCTGTGTGCAATGACGAAGTGCAGTACAGAAGTATTTGGAGTTTTTGCTGCAATACATCCTGTGGCCAATCTTAACAGTTCTGGGGGCATTTTTCTACACTTCAGCTTCAGTACAATGAGAGAAAGCACAGTGCAACTTGTGCAAGTACTGCTTTCACTCTACCTTTCACATAGACACTGCCCCATTAATTTACTTCAGCTTCAGGTCTTGCATTATTGTAACAGTTTAGAAATATGTGCAGTCGATTAACCTTGCAAAGCTGCTTCCACAGTCAGACTAATGATCCCTTAAAATAATGTCAATGCATTACAAACCAGTTAAAATGCCATTCAAATGTGGATTATCCAGTTTTATTTAAGGATCTATCCATTTAAGCCATCGAGTTGAGTTACAACAAAATTCAGAATTTACCTGAATTTACCGGAGGACTCAGTGGAGTTGTCATAGATAACTGAAGCTTTCTGGTGCAGCAGCTCTATCTGTATGTCAAGTCTGGTATTGCAGGCAGACAGCTTTCCTGCAATACTAGGTCTGACATACTGATGCTACACAGGAGCTCCACCTGTAGGGCAGAATTGGTTAATGCAGGCATGAAGACCATTATGAGTTCAGATACCAGCAGTACAGCTCCACCTACATGTCGAACTGAAATTCGGGACTGCAGATGGAGCTTCTGCGTGCTGTAAAGTCCATTAAAAGCTGAAAGCAAACCTTCTGTTTATTTATGCAATGCTTAATTAGATTAGCCACATGTATACTACCAAAACGAGATGGAAAAGGTAAGGAAAATATTTAAGGATTTTTCTGAAAGTATTGCCTAGACCCAGTTCTCACTAGCTGTTTGCACAAAGATCTATTTGCAGGCTTGCTCCTGTTTCATGAGAGTGATTATATACTCACAATTTTTAAAATAAGTTGAAGACACACATCTCAGGAATATCTCATTTTTTCCTACTAGTAGAAGATAATAATGTGAATGTATAACTCTTAAACTAAAATTCGTTTTTTCATTCATATGTCTGACTCTTCAACCTTTTCTTATAAACCACATTTCCATAGCTTTAAACCTTTGTCCAACTTACGTTTAAAGTCTTATGCTTTTACTACAAATTATTTGTAAAGCAATGAAACCGAACACAAAAGGTTTGTTTTAAAAGGAAAATTTTCTTTTGAACTTATTATGCTCTCAAAGCCTGCTATTAAAGACAGAAGCTGTCATGAGTTGGAAGTGGAGTCTTGATCTCAAACTGTCCATCACTTCATGTTTTGATTTTACATAATTTCTAGAGATGTTTTTTAAACTTTGAAAGGTATGTACAAAATAAAAAAATATTTTGTAAGCATTAAACCCGTATTTATTACATGTATGAAACAATAATAAAATGACATTTATACTATTGATTCATGTACTGTAATAATATTTTTCAAAAGTGCAGACCTGCAGAAAGCTGAAGAACTGAGGCAGTCTGTTGCATGCCATGAGACTAACAGGGCACCTGCAAAGGATGCTACAGTTCATAGGTTGTAACAGGATATGGGCAACCAATCAAATTTTCCATGCATTGAAAATACTTGTACTATCTGTGCATGTGCTGTGTGCTGCACAGGAATTACCTGTATTCACAGCAAAATCATGTGCAACTGAATGTAAATTGATGTCTTTCCAAACATGTTAGAGCTTCTTACGGTGATCTTTTCACAACCACCAAACCTAGTGTCCCACTTTGTCGCTTCCAACCCGGTAGTTAACTGACAAGACTGCACCCCCCCCCCCCTTTTGCAAATTCCTGGATCCGCCACTGTTATTCTCAATTGTGATAGCCTGGCCGGAACTTCTTGAGTTCTTTCACTGGTTTTGAAACCAGGCATGGGCTCATCTCGTGCTCACTGACATGAGAACTGCTGGCAGCCTATGGTATGGAAGGAATTTAATATAGGGCGTATGTGCAGTACAAATTCATTGGAATGAAGTCTGCAAAATTTTAAATGAGAAGGTATTTTTTTTTTTGACCCATGAAGATATGAAATGCTCAAGCTGCTTCATCATGCAAGTAATTACCATCCTGACATATGGCTCAAATGATCATTCAGGGAGAAGCATTATGAAAGAGGCATGGCCTGGTCAGCAGTTTAAGGAAGTGTACGGACAGCAATGTGTAGATGTGGGTGTGGCTTGTTGGGGGCAGCAGTCTAGGAGCTGTGAGTACAAATCTGAAAATCCTGGCTACACCCCTGCTGGAGCTGGCTAGGTATATGCACTTTCCTAGTGACAAAACTGTTTTGTAGGAAATAAAAAAAAATCAGTTCCCAATATCTATAGTACTTTAGGCTGTTTTGTGATAAACAGGCATATAAATTCACCCACAACAACTAGTTCATATGTGACGGGGACTACCAGCTCATGATCCACCATTGCCTGCAAACATGCAATGCCTCCTTGAGTAATATCCAGCACCTGATCTACCCAAATCGTAGCTTACAACCGTACATCTGTAAATCAGAATTGTAA
Source organism: Protopterus annectens (assembly GCF_019279795.1). NCBI lineage: Eukaryota > Metazoa > Chordata > Ceratodontiformes > Protopteridae > Protopterus > Protopterus annectens. The sequence continues at coordinate 930,936,257 of NC_056743.1, read as the reverse complement.
TCATAGTCTGCTAGGATTTCACCTATGTCACACTGAACACATTACCTTCAAGTGTGAGCTTATCAACAGTAATTGAAATTTGAACAAGATTATTTTTACACACACACACACACACACACACACAGTATTCTTAGGAGAGGTTAATATTTGTGCAGTGTTATCATGCATTCCCCTGTCTTTACAGTAATTCTGCCACCATCTGCATCACTGCAGCACAACAAACATGGTTACAGTTCACACTTAAAATGCATCATCTATTGTGAAAAAGAAAATGCCTGTGTTTTAGTTTAGTAGCACTTCTTTACAATGCAGTTTGTACTTAGTCCAGGAGGTTTCTGCACTTCCAGGTAGGAGCCAGCAGTTACCAGTTCCAGAATCTGCTATTCCGTTTCATGTCTGTACCCAAGATGTTCACCAAATAAGTGCATGTCTGTTATTACATTGAACCAGAGGCTGTAAATAGTGAAGGCATTTCATTAACTGAAAGATGGTCTCATTGCTCCAACTCAAAGCAAGTTGATATCTGCTTGGGCATCTCTTAATTTTCTTTCAGTCAGTGAGCATTACAGTAAGTACTGCTAAATCTCTGTTGCTGAATGCTCATATGTTCATAGGTAGGTACTAGGCTATTGGCCCTAGGGCCTATATAAGCCTAGCCAAAGGTACCCTGGCTTTTGCCACCCAAGAAAATTATTTTCCTGTGCCACTGTCAAACAGAGCTACAGAAGTGATCCCCGGGGTGAATTTCCTATCTCCCATCCAGTCATCAACACTTTTCTTGAACAGTGCTAATGAGGAGCTTTATTTGATATAGATAGATAGTTTGTTCCAGAGTATTGGAATTCTCTGGGACAGGAATCTATCCCTCCAGCATATTCTGTTTATTGTGGTGATGACGTTTAGGTCCCTAGAGCGTGTAGCTCGTAGGGATTGGGATTTCTTTAAGTAGAGCATGTCTAAAAGCTCTGGGTTTGACATAGCTTTGTGTGTTCGGCAAAGATCGCCTCTGAGTAGGCGATATGCAACGGAGTAAAGCTGCAGTTTTTTGAGACTGTCTACATAGGGTATCTCTTTGAGGCCGGTAATCCTCTTTGTGAGGTATTTCTGTGGCCTTTCCAGTTGTTGTAGATGACTTGTGAGGTACATACCAAAAGGGGCATTGTACTCTGTAATGGGTCTAAAGAGTGACAAGTAGAGGGGAACAATGACCTCTTTTTTTTCCTGGATGAGAAGCCTTTTGTGATGGTGTGCCACATAGAAGGATTTCCTGACTACTGTGGCAATCTGATTATCAAAGGAGAGACTACTGTTCACCTGTGTCCCAAGGTCTGTTATCACACTTTCGGTGTTAAGTAGACTACCACCTATGTGGTAGTTCATGGGTACTGCATTTTTACCAAAAGGAATGACAATGCACTTTTTGACATTGAGCTTGAGGCCATGGCTTTGACACCAGGCATCTGTCTCAGCAAGGCCCTTTTGTAGGATGTCCACATCTTTTGGAGTTTTGATTATGGCTCCTAGTTTGCATTCATCTGCGAACTTCGTTAGCCAAAGACATTCTGTGTTTGCCTGTACTTCAGAGAAGTAGATACCAAACAGGAGAGGACCCAGGACTGAACCCTGTGGTACTCAATTTGTCACTGGTCTGAAGCTGGATTTGGAGTCTGCTACTTTCACAGTGTGGGTTCTGTCAGTGAGCCAGTTGGCAACCCATCTTGTGACATAGGGATTTATACCTAGTTTAGTGAGTTTATCTATAATTCCAGAATGGGGGATGGTGTCAAAAGCCTTGGCAAGATCAAGATAGGCTGTGTGAACCACCTTACCCTCATCTACGGCTCAAATACTTTCTTTTGTAGATTGTGTCCAGGGAGTTCTATCGTGTGGTGCCCATCTTCACTTGGGCATACAAATTGTTCAATCTGAGACAGTGACAGCATTCTTAAATCAGAGGGCCTTGCCACTATGTATTTTGTTCCCTTTACTAGGTAGTTCATGGGAGTTCTTCACTGAACCTTAAAGTTTCAGTGGTCGTAGCAAGCGGAACCCAGACATCCCTGTATGGCTTTGAAAGATGAGCTCAAGTCTGATTGGATAGGCTTGATGGTCAGCAAGTGCAGGAGCAAATGTAAAAAAAAAAAGGGGGGGGGCATTCACATTCTATATGCATATTTGTATTATGGCCTTGTACCTGTAAGTATGTTTTGTCCATTTCTTATGTGATCCTGTTCACCCAGGCTGTGCCTGCAAATGGTCCATTGAGATCAGTGCACTGCCCCAGTAAACAAATAAAAATAATCAAATGAATCAATAAATAACCATATGCATCAAGATTTCCGTGGTCCCAGTAAGCAGATCCCATGACAAAGCTCAAGATTTTTAGAGTTGCACATTTATCTCAGTTGTTATCAGGTCTGTCTCTGAGCAGTCTGTTCCAAGTTCCTACTCCAGTAGCTATCCTGGAGGCATAGAGGGACAAGGCCGTGACTACAGCCCAGGCAACCCAAGTTTGACTAACTGCATAGTGGAGTTGACAGGGAGGATAGAAGTGTGGTTACCCTTGGGAGAAGGGGGCAAAGCCAGCAATTGGGTTTATTAGTCCTTTGGAAAAGGATGTGGTCCTGCAACTTGGAGGTATGTGTGTGGCACACCAAGCCACCAGTTGGCAGTAGCCCTGATCAGACAGGTACATGGGGTGTGTAGTTGTGTAGGGGAAAACACTGTGGCTGACACTGATGTGGGTTGCACATTCTTCCTTGCAGAGTCTGGGTTAGGCCGTTAAATGTCCCCATGTCTGAAATACTGGTGAAAATGCAAACAGCCCTGATCCCTGCATGAATGATGCCGGCCCTTAATGGCTCTGAAAGATGAGCTTAAGTCCAATTGGAGAGGCATGATGGTTTGCAGACACAAGAACAAAAAACTCAAAGAAAAAAGTTCCCACTCCAGTAGTAGCACACTCAGTAGGACTCCTCTTCCCTGTGGTGGGGAGGCATTGTTAGGGGCAAACTGGCCATTGTCAGAGGTTGGTTTACACCCCAGTGTTCTGAAGTTAAGACAGTAGTCCTCCCCATTCTTCATGCCTTTTTTGGCTCACTTCCCCAAGGTGCAGTAGCTGTCCACACCAGCAACATAGCAGTGTTTGGTTTATCAAGAGAGAGGGGAGGTGACCACCATCTGAAATGGAATGTGCTATTTCAATCAATAAGCTTATAGATGTGGAAATGGGTTATGTCAGTAAACTATTTTCTGAGTACCAAGCACATTCACTAGGAAGTAGATTGTGGTGCTTCATAGGTGGACCACCTTCTGTTGGGAAGAGCCTTGCTGTAACTTATTGGCATCCCTGACCACCACTAAGTACAGGAAATTATTTTCACTAATTCCTCCACCAGGAGCATATCCCAGAGATGGTCTCATCCACAAATAACTCCAAGGACGCCTTCATGCTTTTGCCATATTTTTCTTTTTCTGAAAATTATTTAGAAAACCATGCAGGATAAAACCCAGAGACATTCTCACAGCCGTATTTTAGGCTCAACCTACTTGAATTTTCTTGGGTAAGGCCTAATCTTTTGGTGTATCCTCCATGTCTGAAGCTGTTGAAATTCCTGCTGAGCTATTACTTAAGCGTCATCTGGCTGTCCACTCCATTTGACTGACCATATGGTTGCTGTAGTTCTTCTAATGGCCATAGACTCTTTGTAACCCATTAGATTAGTTTTAAATACTTACTTGTGCCAAGAGGCCTAATACAGAAGTAGCATGCGAGGGTAAGTGGACACATTTTTCTGTTTAGACTACCAATGTGGGTTTTGTTCCTTTCATGGCTGTAGTTCCTTGCAAAGCTAGATTACCTTTCTCATGTTTTGCTACTTTTTTGGCTGCCCACAGCTTAACATCAGATACCACCGGCTCCTCTCCTTGTCCACTGGTTCTAACAGACTCATCTTGATCTCTTCCAGGCTTGACCTTATCTATGTCAGGTCGGTGAGATCATCAAGGAAATGCTAGTTTCAGGCAGATTACAGTCATAAGCAGTGCCAGCATTTAGCACGTATAGTATTAACTTATTATAAAACACTTTACAAAACAGAACGTTATTTTCAAAGTTATATGTACATAACATTGCATTCAGGTTTTAAGACCCATTGAGCAGCAGTTATACAGTTGACCCTTCCTGAAATGATGCGATAGAAAAAAGTTAGAAGTAGTTGAAGGTAAGGCACCTAAATGAGAGAGGTCACTAGTCGGGGTTAGTGCAAGGACATAACCAATGAGTTTTGAAGTACGTACAATACGTACTGCCAACAAAGTAACCATCTTCTTTAGACTTATTTTCCCCACTTTAGCCACTAGATGGCAGCAAACCCTTAGAAATCAAACCTGTTAATTCCCTAGCCCCAAATTTAAAGCCTTACTTCCAGCTATCCTTCTTAAACAGTCCCCGCTCATTCCTACTCTGTGTACAGGCTTACACTATGTATACAGTGCAATTTTTAACCTCGCACTGTATCAGGAGCAACCATAAGTAGGCAATCTGGCAATTAGAGAAGTTAAATTCTGAAAGGGACTGACCTACCTGAGAAAAGCCGCACTCTACTCCTGAGTGATTGTTTTTCTAGCAAATACAGGAGGCTTGGTTTGTCCCCGCTCTGTTCATCCTCGCTCTGCGTGGGCTCACTCCAATCACCATACCCTACCCCATTCCCATCCACCCCCACATCAGTTACCTTTGTACCTGTGCACCACACCTACACCCTATCCAGTCACACCTGTCATCCAATTAAGCCACATACACCTTCTATCAACACTCTTTATCACCCCCCACACTACCCTCTTCCAACAACACCTCTTACTGACCTACACAACTAGATCATGATATCACTTTCTAAACCCTCACACCCTCAACTCCTACTATATACCATTTGCATCTCTTCCCCCACTCTGCTAACCTCCATTACCAGGTACCAAACTCCACTTACTTACACACTATTCATCCCTAACAAAGGAACATCCCCCAATACTACAAAACCCAAACCTTATACTCAGCTAACCCCATACAACTGTCACACCACCATTATCCACCACCTCAGACACAAACGTATACCCATCACATAGCCAATCCCACACTACTCTTAAAAGCTCATCAACAAACTAGTCTAACTTTATGTACACTTACATACAGCACTCATATGTTGTGGTGACATACATCCCAACTCAAGCCCACTCATTCCAGACAATACTGATCCCCGACCTAAATGCAACCCTACTCCAAAGGCCCACAAACTCACTCCTCATCATAAATCTAAATTTTAGAAGCATCTTAAACAAGGTCCATGACCTCCATGCCTTAATCTCCTTTTACCATCCAGATATTGTGATTCTGACCGAGAACTGGCTAAAGCCACAAATGCACGATAATTAAATCACAACACCAGGCTACAGTATAATCAGAAATGAGAGTAGGAAAAAGGGGTGGAGGAGTAGCCATACTATATAAAACTCGCCTTATCTTAGAAAAACTAGACATAACCCCAGACTTGGATAACACTGAACTCAGCCTCACTAAACTGAAACTTAACCCACATAAGCACATCAACATTATAGGATGCTATATCCCCCCAGGGAACAATATTCCCACCACAGAAAAACTCCTAGAATGGATAGCGAACACCCTTCCCCAAGAAAACATCCTATTATGCAACTTTAATATTGACTGGGACAACTGTTCCAGTAAAAACCTCTCTCCCACATCAACCTACATGGACTAATCCAATTTATAATTTCCCCCACTAGAACAGACAAGAGAACCAAACACCAATCTATACTAGACTGGATACTGGTATCTCATCCTTCCCATGTATCTCACGCCGGGTGCCTGCAAGACATCCTCAGCGACCACCTAACTACATTTCTACTAAGAAGCAAAACTCCCCAACTGTCCCAAACAACTGTCCGGGAATGTAGGAATAGAAAAAACTTCATCCAACTCAACTTCGATAATAGCCTAAAACTATGTAACTGGACCCCCCTAAAAACTTTAGACCGTGATGAAGCAGTACTATACTTCAATACTACCTTCACTAACATATTTAACCATCATGCCCCCCCCCCCGAACCACAAGAATCAGAAGTAAACATTCCCCCTGGCTAACTTTAGATACTAAAACATTACTCAGAGTTAGGAACCCCAAAGCATTGACAAACTATCATAAAAGCAAATCCCAAATAGACAAGCCTACCTTCAGTTATGTAACAAAGTCAAACAACTTATTAAAACAGACAAAATCTCCTACTACCAAAATATTCAGAATAAATATAAAAACAACCCAAAGAAGTTCTGGGTTGCTGTCATCAACACTGTGCTGCAACCAGGGAAAACAACCACCCCCATAATAGTGAACAACCAAGACAATATCCCCACACAGCTCAACAGATTCTTCACAGAAACTATCCAAACCCTAGCCAACAACCAACTGAGCCCCAACAAAAACACCCTCTTCACCCAAAACAAATCTGTCACCCCATCTTTACCTTCAACCCAGTGCCAACCAAGATCATACAAAAATTACTCCAAAAACTTAAGCCAACCTCTACAGCCACCAATAAATTAACTTCAGAATATCTACAACTAGCTGCAGAAGCAATAGCCTATCCTGTCTCCATACTAATAAACAGATCCATCTCTGAGTGCAAAGTACCCCAGCTTTGAAAAATATCTCATATAACACCACTGCACAAAGGGGGTAGCTCTTTAGAACTCCGCAACTATCGGCCTATAGCTATTCTATCCCCCTATCAAAACTCCTATAGAAAGTTGTCCACATGCAACTGATGAAGTACCTCTTAAAAAACAAATTACTATCCTCTCAGCAACATGGTTTCAGACCATTCCATAGCACCACCACTGCACTTGCATCATTCACTATTACCGTCAATAACCACAGAAACAATGGATTGCTAGTATCTGCTATACTCCTCGACTTATCTAAAGTCTTTGACATGGTCAACCATGAAAAACTGCTTCATACACTAACCACCCTAAACCTCAGTATCTCTACTATTTCTTGGTTTAAGAGCTATCTAGATGGTAGGCAACAAGCTGTAAAAATGGCAACATCAGCTCTCTGCCTTACTGCCTGTCTCCCTAGGGGTACCCCAAGGCTCCATCCTTGGTCCTCTACTCTTCACTAATCAACTACCATCCACCATTCCCAAAGCGTCAGTAGTCCAATATGCAGATACCACCACCATAATCTGTGCAGCCAGCTCCCTAGACCACCTCATCACCCTAACACAAGAATGCTTTTCCCTGGCCGAAGCATGGATCACCAACCAGAACCTCATTCTAAACCCAGCCAAAACTAAACTACTCCTCTTCAGCCCTCATAGATCTCCACCCCCCCCCTCATGTAACTTTATAATCTCCTCACATAACACCATCATCACACCCAGCATTCACGCCAAGCTGCTAGGCCTGGAAATTGACAATCACCTTAAATTTGACATTCACATCTCCCAGACCATAAAAAGGGGTCACAAAAAATGTCTACTCTGTCACAACAAACAGTTTCTCTCCAGTCACTCTAATTTTACCACAGCCAAGACACACCTCCTATCCACCCTGCTGTACGCCTTTCCCTTGCTTACCAATCTCCGAAAAACAGAGCTGAACAAACTAGATAGCTGTTGCAATAAAATAGCCAGATTCGCCACAGGTTCACCTTCTAGAATACACCTACCCTTGTGAAAGCCTCAAAAAACTCAAGTTAGAACTCCGACTGACACTTCAAGCCCATCAACTATCACTCGCTCACAAAGTAGTACATCATCCAGGCAACACCCCTGCCCTGCAACAACTACATCAGCCCTACACCACTACCAGATCCCTTAGATCAAGTACCCAACACCTCCTTAAGGTAACAAACTTCAACAATGAGGCAGGTAGGTCCATTTATAGCCACTACATCTTTAAAATCTGGAACTCCCTTCCAGCCCACATAATAAGTAACAACTCCTCAACCCAGTTTAAAAAACTACTTAAAACACACTTCCTGAATCATAGATTATGCACCTGTACCACCCCTGGATAGCAACTCAGTATTCTCTGTTTTCAGCAACTAGAATAACAGCGTATCTACTGTTTTTTTTTTTTTATTTTCTACATGGTTAAATGTAAACTCTCACCACGGAAAAGTAAACCAATTGTGTATAGAATTTCTCTCTGGTGTAAAAATGTTGTGTATAAGTTGTCAGTTCTGCCTTCTTGTTATACTTGCTGTTCTGTACTTCTATAAGATGTATAAAAAATGTTTCCTGTGAATGCTGGCAAATGTACCTTTTGTTAAACTTGCTATCTTATATGTTAATTTAACTGCTCTGGAGCTTTTCTCCCTGGGCCTCCACTGAAAATGGACATATATCCAGTTGGACTCTCCCCGTTAACAAATGTAAAATAAAATAAATAAATTAATAAATACATTTCTTGAGTTTGTTTTTGAATCAAGTTAGTTGAGGGTTCCAGGATCAAGTTAGCTGGGTGTGTGTTCCTTGTTTTTCCAACAGAGTTGGCAAACAGAGAGTCCCCAGCTGAGTAGTTACATTTGTATGTTTGAAATTGGGAGTCTAGTGGATGATCGCAGTGGCCAGGTGCTGGTGTAGGGGCTGATAAAATTTTTTAGTGCAGGTGTATTTTCTGTTTGGTAAAGGACTTTATGTGCCACTATTAGCTGGTTGAACTGCAGTAGGCCAGGCAGTTCAAGCCATCCTAGGCGATTTAGGTTGTGACAGTGGTGTGTCCGGTAGGTTGTGCCAGTAGCAAATCTGGCAATGTGGTTATAGCAAGATGATAAGTTTATTAAGATCTGTTTTGTTTAAGTTGGAGAATAGAGGTGTGGCGTAGAGAAGAGTTGATAGTAGATGGGAAGGGGCAATTGCAGTTCTAGCAAGTGGAGTATGGAAAGGTTTGATTCTGTAAAGAGAGCCAAGTTTTTATTAATGGTTTTGATAGTTTGATTGATATGCGCATCAAACTTCAAGTTATCATCAACTATGACAGCCAGTAGTTTAGTTTGGGCTTCTGGGGAGATAATGCCATTGTTAGCGGTTATGTTGAACGATGGCGGGGGGGGGTCCTGTGTGTGGGGGAGAAGAGGAGCAGCTTAGTTTTGTTGGGGTTTAGGATTAGATGTTGATTGGAGAGCCATTTTTCCACTGTATTGAAGGTATTTTGGGTTAATGTGAATAAAGTAGCTGGTGAGGTGTCAGAACAAATCAAGGTGGAGTCATCCGCGTATTGAATGCAGTTAGCATCTGGAATGACTGAATGAAGGTTGTTGATAAAGATGGAGAAAAGAAGGGGTCCTAGTATTGAGCCTTGGGGGACTCCTAATTTGATGAGTAGGTGAGATGATAGTTTTTCCTGCCATAGGACTGCCTGTTGCCTGCCCTGCAGGTAGGATTGAAACCATTGGAGTACATGGTTGTTTAAGGAGAAGGCCTTCAAGGTATTCATAAGCATTTTGTGGTCAACCATGTCAAAAGCCTTGGATAGATCTAGAAAGAGTGCTGACGATAGTTTGTTATTATTGCAATTGTGGTTAATGACGTTCAAGAAAGAGGAGGAGGGCAGAAGTAGGACTGTGTTGTGGCTTAAAGCCATGCTGAAAGTTGGACAGCAACTTGTTCTGTGTGAGGTACTGCATGAGCTGTATGTGTACACACTTCCCATAATTTTAGCTAGAGGTGACAGAATAGCTATGGGTCTAAAGTTTGACAGCTCAGTGGAACTACTTTTTTTATGGAGAGGTATAACATAGGAGATTTTCCATATAGTGGGTACAGTAGCTTCAGATATAGCTCTGTTGATCAAGATTGAGATGGGGTATGCTATGGTGTCAGCAGCCTTTTGCAGATAGTCTGCTGGGAGGAGGTCGGCAGCCAGGGTGGTGGGTCTTGGTTTCTTAAGTAAGGCATGAATAAGTTGAGTAGGAACAGGTTGGAACATAGTGTGTTTGGGTACAGGGTGTAGCTGCATTGGAATTAGAGCCATTGGGAGAGAGTTGTCTGGCTAGAGACTGGATACTCTCTCTGAAAAAGCTGTTGAAGTTATTAGCAATGTCTACTGGGGATTTTTGTTGGGAAGTTGGGGGGGGGTGGAGTGGCAGTTTGGCCTGGGTTGAGTAGTTTGTGTATTCCTGCCCAGAACTTTTGAGGTTTGTTTTGGTGTTTTTACAGTAGATGGTAGTAGTAGCTCTTTTTGTCTAAGATTATGGATTTTTTGGTGTCATTCCGTAGCTGTCTGAATCTTAGTTGATCAAGTGGGGCTTTTGTTTAATGGTAGGTGGCCCATGCTTCGTTTCTGAGTGAAATTTTGGTTTTGGTATCTTTAGAAAGTCATGGTGCAATATTAACTTTGGTTCTAATAGAGCAGCTGGGAGCATAGGAGTTAAGGATAGCAAGGAATTTGGTGTTAAAGTATGCTACTGCTTCATCTAGGGGGAGACTTTTAGTACTGACCAGTTGCATGCCTTAAGTTCATTTTGAAACTTGGTGAGAATAAAATTCTTGTTGTTTCCTAATGTTCTGTAGGTGGGTTGGAAGGAGCAGTCTACTTTGAGCTTGATTATATAGGTGAGGCAGTGGTCACTTAGGTCATCAGGCAAAGTGCCTGATTTATAGGATTGAAGGATGGGTATTGACGAGTGTACAGTTTAGGGTACTTTCCTTGTTATTGGGTTTTCCTGTCCTGGGTGGGGGAGGTTATGATTTGAGTAAATCCATAGAGGTTTATGTGGGTTGTGGGGGTTTCACAATAGCAAGTGTTACTGTCAATGTTGAAATCCCCAAGAACAATCGTTTCTTGGGGATAGTTATTGGATAACCAATATAAGAAGTCTTCTAAGGTTTCTGTGTTCCTCCCTGGTGGACTGTAGACACAGACAATGTTTACATTTTTGTTTGTAGTAATTTGTAGATTTGAGGTAAGAATTACAGCATTATTGAACTGGGGTGGTTGTTGGGTGTCTATGCTGACAGGGTAGACTTGTAAAGTATGGCTACCCCACCACCCTTTCTGGTGGTATGGTCTAGTTGAAACATATTGTACCCTAGTGGCAGAATGTCATGGTCCTTGGTGGCAGGCTTTAGTCATGTTTCTGTTAGGCATAATATATCTGGGGAATGAATAGCTAAGAGGGCATGCAGGTGCTGAGTTTTGTTATTTATGCTCCTAATATTTAGATGGCAGGCCAGCAGTGAGTTAGGAGGTCTATTTGTTGAAGCTATGGTGGTAGGGGATATAGTAGGTGGATTAGGGTCAACAGGTGGGGATGGACCAGGGTTTGGGTGGATGTCGCCGTCCTTTGTGAGGTTGTAATGTATCCTGAGTATGAGTTTTAAGATTTTGAATAAAGTTTTGTAATAGTGTCTAGTTTTAGGACTGATGTAACTAGGTCTAGTAAGATGGTAGTATTTAGGGGTTAAGGAGGTAAGCATGAGAGAGGTGCATTATTATCTGTTGTAGATGGGGTGGATATTTGGAATTTAGGGTAGTGGAAACCTGGGTGACCAGACATTCTTAGGCGGTTAGGAGATATGGGATGAGTAACGGCAGTAGAGGTAGAGTTAATAAGACTATTTTGGGTGATAGCATATCTACTGAATGAGACTTGAAAGTTAGGCAAAAAGAATAGTAGAGTTAGAGGACTGGTGGTATCAGGTTTAGGGTGGTGCTGTTGAGTGACAAGTTTTTACTGATTAGTTTAAAAAAGTGGGGTGTGGTTCAGTACCAGTAAATGTAACAGCACCAGGGGTGGAAGGAATTTGGGGGCAGGGTGGAGTGCGAAGCGAGGACAAGTGGTGCAGGGATGAACCAATGTCTGTACTAAGTTGTAGCAGTTTAACCTGTTTTGAGGAAAGGGGGGTGGGGGAAAAGAGAAGGCAATAGGAGTGGTTAGAGGGATACCTTGATTGACTCAAGACACCACACTAGAGGTAAGTTGAATGTAAGGGCTTAAAATGTGCACTCAGCACTTTAATGTTACTTGCACTCAGCAAGGGATGAACCAATGCCTGTACTACGTTGTAGCAGTTTAACCTGTTTTGAGGAAAGAGAGGAGGTTTGTGGGAAAAGAGAAGGCAGTAGGAGTGGTTAGAGGGATACCTTGATTGACCCAAGATATCACACCACACCAGAGGGAAGTTGAATGTAAGGGCCTAAAATCTGCACTCAGCACTTCAATGTTACTTGCACTCAGCACTTTAATTTTACTTATGTTTAGCAGGAAAGACAGACCAACAGTGTACAATTTTGGATTTTTACAAGGGTTGCTTGTTCAAAAGTCTGACAAGTAAGTAAAACTTTCAACAGGACTCTGTCAGAGTGTTAGAAAGCCAGAAAGGTACAAGGTATACTTGTAAAAGGGTCAGGGAGACAAATGTATGAGTCGGTGTACTTAAGGTACAGGGGAAGGAGGCAAGCACTCAAGTAGAAAAGAGCCCTATGGCTGACCAAAATGGTGCCTTGCTTAATTACACAGCACTGTAAGAGAAAGCTTAACAAATGCTTTTTATATGTGTAACCTACTCTGATTAATTGCTGGGAGAAACAGTTGCAATCCTTTAGATAACGTTATGCAGGAGCTGCAGTATATGCTAGTGTAGGTAAATGTAGAGTTCAACTAAGAAAAGCAGAGATTCTAGGGTAAGCATTGAGGCAACAACAGGCAGTTATTTTATAATACTACATCTAGAAAGGTTTTTTTTTTTGGGGGGGGGGGGGTAAAATAGCACACTTCAGATAGAACTAGGGTTTATAGCTAAGAAACCTAAGCAAGAGAGCAATGCAGTAAATGACAAACACTTGCCAGATTTTACAGATATACCAGAAAAACTAAAATTGTTCACAATTGTACAACTGGAAAATTGTCAGTAAAAGCAATTCAGGTATAGCTAGCACAAGTTATTCAGGTCATAAAAGCGCTTCTTCAATGTGTGTGTGCAATTTAAACATTAAAAACATATGCAGCAAGTAGTAGCTCTGATTATACACTTTCTCTAGGTACAGGTTCAGTTTAAACACAAATATTACCACAGAAATTCAGTAAAGTCACTAGCAACTTATAGAGCTTCTGCAATAAACTTTTCCTATCATGTACATCTTTAAAAATGAGCAAGACCTTTCTTAAAGGTACATTTCTTCTTCTAGGACTCCTGTTCCTTTGTTTGAGTTGTACTTTGTTAAAAACTAATAAGTAACTCTTCCTGCTTTTAACCAGCTGCGACTGAATATTTTAAATCCCTGCCTATGGAAATATTGTAAATTGGCCCTTACTTTGGCAAAAATAATTCTGGAATGGCAAGCCTTATGCGTTAATCTTCCACATCTCATTTTCAATAGAGTAGTGTGATTAGAAACAAATCCATAACTTATGTGTGAGGTAACCACTGAGACAAACCTTCAGTCTATCAGCCTGCCTGTATTCTTTCCTAACCATTGTTATAAGGCAGAATATTTTATTTCATTATACGAATGTCCTCTGGCAGGTCAGAATTTATTTTGAGAAAAAAGCAAATTATTAAAAAAAAAAAAAAGATTCACAGTTTTTTGAGGCCTTCTCTAAAAATGGAATTTAAATGTTTCCAAAGTAATGTTATCCAAATGATTGATTTATTATTATATCAACTTTTGTTGCAATAAATATATAAAGGCTTTACTTTGCTGTCTGTAGCTTGCTCTACAAATTCAGTGGTTACCTGTCAGGTCTTGTTCAAAAATGCATCCTTAAATGATATTTATGCAGTGGCTAAATGATTTTCAATGAATATTTTCATAAGACACCATAAGCCTAATATGATCTTTAAATATATGTATTTTTTCACGGTCACTGTAATCAGCTAATGTGTGAGCCTTCCATTTCACTGTATTCCTTACAATAGGGACCCCCTGCCAAGGGCGACCCAACATCCAGATTTTAAAAAAGCAGAATTTTACTCAGGGTTTGTTTAATGCTATTATGGCTTTGAAGCCTCCTTGTGTGTGTTCGGCTCCACCTTGATCCTTTATTCCCCTTAAAAGGCCTAGGAAACGGGATTTCTTTGAGGAGTAGGTGGATTCAAATGAGGAATCCCTTGCTTATTCTTTCCAGATTCCTTTTCCTTCTCCTTTGGATTGTGGTTCTGAGGTAGATGAGTCCACTTTTGAAGAGATTTCCTTTGGGGGACGCTCTTTCTAGAATGATGGAATGTTTTTTAAATGGGATTGTGCCCAGGTTTCTGAGGTTCACAAGAGGTATTACGAGCTTCTGCATGTGGACTTTGCTAGATCTTCTGCTGTTCCTCATGTTTTGGCTGCCTTGTTGGATGCCTTTTCTACTGCATCTCAGGCTCCAGACTTCCAGCCCCCCCCCCCCAAAAAAAAAACTTGATAGGGTTTATAGGATGCCTGATGATTGCAAATTTCTCTATAGATGTTGTTCTGCTGAACCCTCTTTGGTGGCTGTGGCATCCAACAAGCCATCTTAGTTACTGCCTTCTACAAAGTTACTTCTTTCTGAGAGACAGCAGAACTATGGAGAAGCTGGGTAAGAAAGTTTAAACCTCAGCTACCCTTGCTTTTAGGTCTGTCAGTTATCAAACCCATATGTCAAGATATATTTTGACTCTTAGTCTTAGTTTTCACAGACGTTTTGTCTCTGGCTGCATTTAGAGCTGTAAAATACAATATTTATGGCCTAAAACAGGTCATTTTAATTTCAGGCTATTTTTCAAAGTTAGCTGGACTGAGATTAACAACTTCTCTTCCAGAATGCTCTGTTGCAGTATATTCATTTCAACAGTTACAGTACAATCTGACATACATGTGTATTTCTTTTATGTCCAGCAGGAACACAAGCAGATTTACAGATACATTTTCAGCACAAGCACCTGTACAAATCAGTTTGATATACAAATGACATATAATTCTTTAGAAAACTCCAGGAATTTATGCTGGCATATGTTACACATCCACTGCCCTACTTCTCCTGGCATAGCTGGCAATACCTCACATCTTCACAGTCTCCACCATTCCTATGCTCCCTTTTGCCAAACTCCACATGAGAAAACTTCAGTGGTTCCTAATGTCAGTTTGGCTTCAGCATTCTCACCCCCCCCCCCCATGTCTTAGTTCCTCTTCTTCCATGCCTCAAGCTGGATTGTCACTGGTGATGTTGACTCTCACTCCAGGGCTTCCTTTTCAATGCCTTTTTCCCTCTCAGGAGTTGTTCGCAGATGCTTCAGACATGGTATGGGGAGCATCCTTCAGCTCTCTAAATGTGCAGGGTCTTTGGTCACCTCAACAAAGTAAAGGTTACATCATTGTCAAAGAGGTGAGAGCGCTTCTGCAGGCTCTTCAAGCATTTCACCTTCTCTTCTCCCCATGGCTTCTGATGGTGTTTACAGGTAATACCACAATGATGTGCTATGTCAACAAGCAGGGAGGATGAGATCTTATCTCCTTTGCTGGTTAGCTCTTCTAATGTGGGAACTAGCTAACTAATATCTTGTGACACTTCAGGCAGTTTGCATTCCCTCAGGTCAGAACATTGTGGCAGTCTGAGCAGGTCCATAACACAATCCTGTGAGTGCATGCTTCACTGGGATGTGTTTCTGGACATTGTCCACCATTGGGGTATTCCTCAAGTGGATCTTTTTGCCTGCCCTCTTAAGAGACATCTTCCTTTTTTGTGCCAGAGTCCAAGGTCCTCTGGTTTGGAAGGTAGAAGCCCTCTTTTTTTCCTGGAAGGGGGTGTTTCTTTATTCCTTTATGGCTTCCCTTCCAAAAGTCCTGTTCAGAATACAAGAGGATGCTTCCAGAATGTTGCTGGTGACTCCCTTTTGGTCCACGCAGCATTGGTTCCCTCTTCTGCATTTAGCCAAGGACAATTATCACAAGTTACATAGCAGGGTGGACCTACTCACACAAGACAAGGGATCTCTCATCTAACCCCACCTGTCCATTCTTCAGCTGACATTGGGGGTGATATGAGTTTGATTCCATACAGACACCTTTTTTCTGAGGAGGCCAGGGAGCACACAACTAGGAAATCCTACTTATCGAAATGGAAGAGCTTTTTCTGTTTGGTGTCTTTCTCATAACGAGTATCCACTTTGTGTGGATGTTCCTTTCGTCTTGTCTGATCTGTGTGAACTGCTAGGTTCTGGGTTAGCTTATTCTTCTGTTAAGGCCCACCTATTAGCTATTTCTGCTTGGCTGCCGTTATCACCACCTTTAGCTTCTAGATTTGAGACTAAACAGTTTCTTAAAGGCACCCTTCATATTAGGCCTCCTAGGAAGCCTGTCCCTCCTCACTGGAATCTTAATTTTGTTTTAGAAAAAATGGCCAAGTTTCTTTTTGAGCCTGTGGCTTCAGCTTTTTTGCACCATTGTTCTTGGAAGAATACTTTTGTTATTACTTACTTCTGCCAGACAGGTGTCTGAGCTTCAAGCTTTTATTGCTCATCCTCCTTTTTTTATTGTTCCATAAGGGCAAGGTGTCCCTTCATACTAATCATTCTTTTATGCAGAAAGTGATGAAATGAGTTGTCTCTTAATCAGTCTATTCATTTGCCCACATTCTGCCTTCTCTACAATCTGCTAGTGAAAAGGTGCTGCTCACTTTGGATGTGCATAGACAACTCAGATTTTATTTGAATAAGGCTTTTCGTAAATCTGATCACCTCTTTGTTTCCTTTCATAATAGAGCCTTAGGATTAGCTGTTTCCAAGCAAACTTTCTTCTTGGATTTCTAAAGCCATTTCTTTTTTTATTCCTTTCATGGTAAGAGCCTTTCTTCTTCTGTTAAAGCTCATTCTAGTAGGGTTGTGTCTTTTTCTAGTGTTTTTTTCAAGGGTTTGGATGCTAATTATTTTCTTGAGGCAGCAACCTGGACTATGTTTACCAAGCACTATAAGTTAGATGTGATATCCAGAGCTAGAGCTGGCTTTGCTAGGGCCATTCTTCATGAGTTCCTAGGGAGCTCAGCTGGTCTTAGCACCTCCCTGTCTTCTTCCTGAGCTTTGCACTCTCCCTATTCCAAGGAATGCTGCAACAGTGAAATGGAAGACATAGTATAGTTGTGTAAGAACCATAATGGTAGATGTCCTTCTCTTCACTGTTGCAGTATTCACTCCCTACCTCCTCCTGGTTCTTTTCTCTTCTGGATGTGGTTGTTACCTCTCTGCTCCTTGGACTGGCATTCCTATTGGGGCTCTCAGTTCTGAGGATGTTATGTCCGGATGTTACATTCATGCCCTACATTATACACAGGGAGCATGTGTGTGATGTAGGGCGTACCTTAACCTAAAGATTCTGGTATATTGGATGGACGTCGGGCCGCCCTTCATAGGTTCATAGGGTTCAATAATGTTCCTTGGCAGGGGATCCCTATTGTAAGGAATACTACAACAGTGAAGAGAAGGACATCTACTGTCATGGTAAGTTCTTAAACAGCTGTACTTGACCATGAAAGTGACCCTTCAGGAGCATAAGCCTGAGGCTTTGTTTTGCTTTTAATGAGGCTAGACTTGTCCATTCCAGATACAAAAGTGGATAGATCTAGATGAGCAGATACCCACCCGCAGTTCCCTTCTTCTTGCTGATGTGATGTAGATTCCATTATTTGTTTTGATGGTGTACTCCTCTGTTGAGTGGCATGGCTGCAGTCGGAGACTGAGATTTTTGTTTCCAGAGCATTAGTGATAGAGGATGGACTAGTAGCCTGTAAAGGTATCAGATGTGGAGCTGCCTTAATGCATTAGTCATTCTATTAATAAGGATGGACTTTTTCATCCACGTTAATAATTGTGGTAAGTGCATGTCTCATTTCTCAACTGAGCAGCCTAAGTCAGTATCTTTTTACATATATGTGAGCTTGACTGACTTGGGTTGCTTACTGTTGACATGCTCACATCACTGTTCAACCACCCTGCCTGTCACTAGATTTATATGTAGAAGATCAAACCCTAATCTATACAAACCTGTCGAAATTGTCAATATGTTGTAATAGTTCAAACAACATACACAAAACATGTATTCATTTAGTTCTTACAGAGTAATAGCAAGTTAATGTTAAGTTGTCTATCTCGCCTTCATTCTTGCTGGATGGGTTCGGAGCCGATCCTCTGCTCCGACGCGGCCAATACTAAAGCTCGAGAGCTAATTCCACCGGCTCGAGGCTCCCCCATATCCCACAATGCTAGGCGGTAACTCCCCAGATCTCGTTTGCCGCTTAGCTGACGAGTTGCTCTTTCCAACCGGCTCTGCAGGTTAGTTGGCTTTAGATAAAGTGTTTTTGCTAAACCCCCCCCCCCTCTTAGTTATTTTCTATAGTAGTTAGTTAGTTAATTAAATAGTTTTACTCTCCCTACCAATTTCTTCTCTTTTTCAAAATTTTTTCAGGAGTTTCTCCTTTAGGCCCCTTCCCTCCCCTCCTAGTAGTTGGAGTGACTGTGTGTTTTGTTAGGGAATTTTTTTTTTTTTTTGCTTAAATAATTACCTTTTTTTATTTTTTAGTGTAATCTGTGTGAGTGTGAGTGATTACACTATTGTTGTTTCTTAGAGATGTCTAAGGAATCGAAGGTCTCAGGCTTTAAGAAGTGTGACTCGTGCTGTCAGAAGATGTCTCTGACAGACGGTCACACTTCTTGTGTATACTGCCTGGGACCTTTACACCTGCAGGACTCTTGTGCTGTCTGTCATGGTTTCAGCCCTAGAGTCCTGCAGGAACGTAAAAATAAGCTAATTTTAAGAGGCTTATTGAAGCCTGAGGGTCCCCCGACACCGTCCATGTCGGGGAAACCTTCTAAGTCCTCCAGGCAGTCGGCTCCAGCGTCCGAGCCGTCCTCCGGAGGATCCAAGACCGTTTTAACAGTTCAACCATCGGCTCCGGACTGAGCCGATGATTCTAGACCTACTACACATAATGTGTCCTCGGCTCCGGCTGGAGCCGAGACAGATGAGTCTAAGTCGGCTCCGACACTTTTGTCGGAACTGACTACTAGGAAGAGGTCCAGGTCTCCTATCGGCTCCATTCATTCGGCTCCAGCCTCACCGCTTTTGTCTGAATGGAGCCATAGGTCACACTCCTCTAGGTCTTCCAGACTTTCGGACCATAATTTGCAGGGGGTGGTGAGTAGACTTCTTAAGTCCGAGGCACTGGCCCAGATGTTACACAGCCCGACTCAACAGTTGATGGCTGCCCCTGTTCCATTAGGCATTCCTCCTCCGACTCTATCGAGTTCGGAGCTGGTGCTGCTCTGAGCCGAGACTGTGGGAGCATCGGAACCGATACCTTTCCTTTCGGCGCCGTCGTCTGCTCCGATCTCCTCCTTGGAGGGATCTCAGCGCCGGACTTCCCTCGTCGGCTCCGAGGGGGCGAGTGGCATCAGACCCTTGTCCGACCCCGCTCTCCCTCTCGGTGCTTCGGCGCTGGTTAGTTTGGCTCCGACATTGGCTTCGGAGCCATCCTTGTCGGTGCTGGGGGAGGTTTTCAGCTCTTCGGAGCGGAGACCTCTGGCCCTGCCTGATAGGGGTGCCTTTGAGGTCATGCGGAGCATGTTAGAACCTGGTTCTACTCCACAGTCGGCTCCAACAGCTCCTCCCTCTATAGTGCCTGCGGTGAATTCTTCTCACCCCCTTGCTTCGGACCATAGAGAATCGGCGCCTCAAGTTTCCCCAGTGGGAATTTCCT
The DNA here is from genome assembly GCF_019279795.1 of Protopterus annectens. Lineage (NCBI taxonomy): Eukaryota > Metazoa > Chordata > Ceratodontiformes > Protopteridae > Protopterus > Protopterus annectens. The sequence continues at coordinate 930,916,521 of NC_056743.1, read as the reverse complement.
CCTCTTCCGAGGCCTCCCCTGATCTTGCAGAGGAACCCCCTAGGAAGAGACAGTGCAAGAGGAAGCACATTGACTCCCCTGAGTCTGTCACCTCTGACACTGATTTGGAAGATTCTGAGGGTTCCCCTCGTTCCCCCTCTGAAGATGTCTCCTTTGTAGACATACTGGAAATCCTGAAGCAGAGGGGGAATTGGCCAGCCCTTAACCCTTCAGAGGACGAATCAGTGTACCTTGAGGCGTTTGGTTCTCGACCTTCCACCTCCTGGGTGTCCCCTCCCTTTGATCCACTTATGAAAGTGGTTGCGAGGAAGGCATGGACGGCTCCTGATTCGGTGGAACCCACCCCTAGGAGGCCGGCCAAATTTATCACTGCCCCCAAAGACAAGGAGTTTTTGTCCAAATGTGTCTCTGTGGATGCCATGGTGGTGGCTGCTGCCACCAAGAAGGAGTTAGTGGATCCTTCGGTGCCTGTCCATCCTCCTAATAAGGAATTTAGGACCATGGACAGGTACGGTAAGTGGATGTTTTCATCAGTGACTTTTTCCATGCGTTCGCTGAATTACCTGTGTCATTTCACTCGTCTCCAGAGGGACTTACTCAAGGAAATGAGTGAAGTGTTGAAGGACCCATCAGCTGTGGGGTTTCAAGATAGGATGATTTCCCAGCTGGCTACCCTTAATTCAGTGGTTAACTCCTCCATGTGCCTTATTTTGTACGCGGCGGATGGAGCGAGCAGAGCCGCAGGTACAGGGGTGGCTTTACGTCGCCATGCCTGGATGCGGCTATGTAGCTTTGTGGACCCTTTCAGTGCATCTTTCACTAACTCCCCTTTTGACGGATCATCTCTTTTTGGTCTACAAGTGAAGGATACTCTGACAAGGTGCGAGGTAGAAGGTAAGACTCTTTCTGCCGTCGGAGTCCGTTTTTCTACCCCTTCTAGGCCTTACCCCAAAGGTCAGAAGGGGGGGAAGATGTGGTTCCGCAAACAACCACAGGGAGTCTTACCGGATGCACAGAGTTGTTTTCCCCCTAGAGGCAGAGGAGGGAACAATAATAATAGACGCCATCCTAGAGGCAGAGGGGGGCCCGCAGAATCAGGGTAGTCGAGAAACTTTCTCTGACAAACCCTTTCAGCACCCCTGAGGGGTTGCCCGACTGTCTACCTTCAGAGGCAGTCGGGGGAAGATTATCTCTGTACCCAAATGCCTGGCTCTCCCTTACTCAAGACAAGTGGGTACAGTCTGTCATATCCGAAGGCTACAGAATCCCTTTTATTCGCATCCCGAAACAGTCCAGAAAATCCCTTCCAGACGTTCCACCCAGTCAAAGGGAACAAGCAGCACTAGAAATTTCAAAGCTGCTAGCAAAAAGAGCCATTCAACCAGTTCCAGCAGACCAACAAGGATCCGGAATTTACTCCAAATTCTTTTTGGTTCCAAAAAAAAACAGGAGACTGGAGACCCATTTTGGATCTCAGCAACTTGAACAAGTTTGTCAAGAAAACGAAATTTCGGATGGTCACGCTGCAGTCCATCCTGCCCTTTCTGGGCCAGGGCAACTGGATGTGCTCTATAGATCTCCAGGATGCGTACTATCACATCAAAGTGAACAGACGATCCAGGAGATTTCTCCGCTTCAGGCTAGGGGCCAGTCATTTTCAGTTCAAAGCCCTGCCCTTTGGTCTCACTACAGCCCCCCCCCCAAGTGTTCACCAAATGCATGGCAGTGGCCGCCGCTCATTTGAGGGGCCGGGGATTCCAGGTGTTCCCGTATTTAGACGACTGGCTCCTGACTGCCACCACCAGGCATCTTCTTCTGTTAGCCAGAGACTACACCTTACGAACCTGTCGGGCTCTAGGCATCTCGGTAAATTACGAAAAGTCTGTCTTGTCGCCTTGTCAATCTATTATTTTTATAGGCGCAAGATTAGATACAGTCAGTCTGTCAGCCATACTCACAGAACAAAGAGTAGCAGACATTCACAAGCAGGTTTCCCTTCTCTTACGACAGAAAAAGGTCAAGGTCAGACTGGTTTTGAAAGTCCTAGGGATTATGGTGGCAGCTATTCCTCTCCTCCCCTTAGCCCGCTATTACATGAGGATTCTACAGTGGATGCTTTTACTCAGTGGTCCTTTCAACTTCTACCAATGTCCCACACTATCAGCATAACTCAGTCATGCAGGAATCATCTTCTATGGTGGGTTACTTCCCCCCAACTTCTTCTAGGCAGACCCTTCACCCCCCCCCCGCCCCCGGCTGCAACTCTGACAACAGACGCCTCCCTGATAGGGTGGGGGGGGCATTACCAGGGCAGGACAGTCCAGGGCACGTGGCAGCCGATCGAGTGCCACTTGCACATAAATGTTCTAGAGATGAGAGCAGTGCTTCTAGCGTTGCAAGCCCTTCAAGACTCTCTTTCCAAGGGAACTATAGCAATTCAGACGGACAATATGTCTGTAGTGTGGTACATCAACAAACAAGGAGGAACCAAATCTTACCCCTTATGTCGAGAAGCACTCAGACTGTGGCAATGGGCGATCTCTTCTCAGTGCTTCCTAATAGCAATGCACATTCCCGGCAAGTCCAGTGTGATAGCAGACAGATTGAGCAGAGCAATTCTCATGCCTCACGAGTGGTCTCTGAAGAAATCAGTGTTGGAAGAAGTTTTTCGAACTTGGGGCCATCTTTGCTGCGATTTTTTTGCCACTCCCCAAAACAGCAAGTGTACCGAGTTCTTCACCCTCTTTCCCCTACCAGGTCATCCCATCAGAGACGCTCTAGCTCACGATTGGCCTCCGGGGCTCCTCTATGCCTTTCCCCCCTTCCCACTGATACCTCAGCTTATTCGGAAAGCCATTGCTCTGAAGGCCTTAATGATCCTCATTGCCCCTTATTGGCCTCGACAAGTTTGGTTTCCCTTTCTTCATCGTTACCTTTTGGCGCAACCATGGCATCTGGACCCAGTTCCAGATCTCTTGATCCATCAATTGGGTCAACTGCACCAATCCCTTTCCTCTCTGAACCTCACAGCGTGGTTCCTCCAATTCCAACCTTAGCCAGGCTTCCCTTAATATCTCACTCAGTTAGAGATATTTTAATAGCTTCTCATAAGTCTTCTACCCGGAAGATTTATAGCAGCAAATGGAAACGTTTTTCTGTATGGGCAGTGTCCAAGAAAATAGACCCCTTTACTGCTCCTATTCAGTCCATTCTTGATTTCCTAGCTGAACTTTTCCAAGCAGGTTCCTCTCCTTCTACTATCAGAGTTCAACTGGCGGCTATATCTAATTTTCATGTGGGAGTGTCAGAGTCAACTGTTATGTCCCACAAACTCTGTAAAGCTTTTCTGAAGGGAGTTTTTCTTAGCCCCCTGTCAAGGATCCACCTCTTCCATGGGATCTGAACTTGGTTCTAGCATCTTTGATTCTACCCCCCTTTGAACCTGCAGCTTCATCTTCTATGAAGTTGCTGTCTTGGAAAATGCTTTTTCTAATAGCCATCACTTCGGCTAGAAGGGTTTCGGAACTTCATGCTCTATGCTGTCGTCCTCCGTATATAATTTTTCACAAAGATAGTTTCCTTGCGTACCAATCCATCCTTTTTGCCTAAAGTGGCCTCTCAAACAAACCTGAATCAAACTATTGATCTTCCAGTTTTTTTCCCCAATTATGGCAACAGGTCAGAACAAAAATTGCACTCTTTAGATGTTCATCGCCAACTAAGGTATTATTTAGACAGGACTAAACAGTTCAGAAAAACAGACCAACTGTTGTTTCCTATGCGGAAGGCAAGATGGGTCTTCCAGTCTCTAAAGTGTCACTTTCGAGATGGCTTATTTCTACAATTACCTATATTTATGAGATCAGACACCAACAATTGTCCTCTAAGCCTAGAGCTCACTCTACAAGGGAATTAGCCACATCCATAGCCTTTCAGGATAGGCTTCCTATTGATTCTATTTGTTCAGCAGCAACTTGGGCTTCACCTCATACCTTCATTTCTCATTACAAGTTGGACATAGCCTCCAGAGACCGTGCCAACTTTGGTTCCACTGTTCTCAAGAGTCTGTTCCGATAGGCCACCCGGGACAAGGTGCTAGGGACGCGGTCCCATCCAGCAAGAATGAAGGCGAGATAGACAACTTAATATTAAGAAGTTATGTACCTACCATAATGTTCCATGTTAGTTGTCTTCTTCTCGCCTTCTTTCTTGCGTCCCACCCTCCTTCCCCCTAGCCTGGACAGACCTAGAGGAGATAAATTGTGACCACTATGATCCTTCTCCCACTGTTTTACCACCTCTATATATTTCCTCTGTTAGGTTTAAGTCACCTCACATTCAGCCCTATAGAGGTGGATTACCTTTCTCCATATTATGGAGACCTTTTCTTGCTTGGCCTAGCTTTCAAACGAGATCTGAGGAGTTACCGCCTAGCATTGTGGGATATGGGGGAGCCTCGAGCTGGTGGAATTAGCTCTCGAGCTTTAGTATTGGCCGAGTCGGAGCCGAGGATTGGCTCCGAACCCATCCAGCAAGAAAGGAGGCGAGAAGAAGACAACTAACATGGAACGTTATGGTAGGTACATAACTTCTTATTTCGGTCTATACCAATTAAAACAAGTGTCAAAAATAGCATGTACTCACTTCAGAGCCAGTACTACTCACATTTTATTTATTTGTTTTTGCCTTTTTTTGCTCCACTCACCCCCCCCCCCACCTTTTGTCCCATTCACCCTCCTCCCTTTATTGGGACCAGGGGTTGACCAGGGTGAAAGCTCAGGGTTGCACTATGCAGTGGGCATTAACACTGCAGTGCCTGTCATTACCACTGCATATCCATAGGAGACACCACGTTTGTTTCTCTGGTCTCCACCAAGAAAGTCAAACTGTGCTCATTTTTTCTTTGAACACATGTATACCCTCCTGTAGGATAACCCACACCTATTTCCCTGCCAGCTCCCTCAAGCAGCTGAGCTGCTAATCAAACTCTGGTTACCTGGGCTGTATTCACGGCTTAATCTCTGTAAGCCAACAGCACAGTCTAGTACTACTCACATTACTTAGCATTAGAACAAAGTTCAGTAGGAGTTAATCTTGGCAAATCCAGTAGTTACAGGAATTATGCAAACTTGAGCTTTGATATTTAACCTTGTTAAAAAAGAAACATTTCCTGGGTTTATCTAATAACATGTCTACTTAACCTATAACCTGCTGTGCATATCATCATCTGTAATAACAATGGAATTGAAGTTAATTCTCATTTTAATACTATTAAAATACAGCAGTCAAGAGATATCTACCTTGAATTTGGACTTCCTGATGGTGCCTAGTTACAGCTAGCTAATAAGTTCCTTTTAGTTACCCCCATGAACGTAGGAAGCAGTAATAACTATGAATCTTGGATTACTCAGAGTACCAAAATACTGGTGATAACTGAAACCTAGCTAAAGCATGAAGGAAGACTTCATCTCCCCCCAAGAAAAAGTCACAATGTTATGTAGTCCTATCTCACCTACATTCTTACCCGTGGTTTCGCCTCCGACCCAGCCGATTTTTCTAGCTTGAAGTCTTTCATTGGCTGGGCTAAACAGGTATCCCATGGTGCACTGCTCCATATCCCCAGATCTCGTTTGCCGCTTGTGTAGCTCAGACGTGGTCTTGCTTGGCTGTGGCTAAGTACCTTTTTTTCTTGTCTTAGAGAAAAGTTTTGGTTCATAATCAAAAGCTATTTTCAAAGCTATTGTCTAGTGTTTGAGGTTGTGATTGTTAGTGTGGTATCCGCTGACTGTTCCCTCGGGCTAGGCCCGTTTCAGTTAGTGGGCCTTGTCCTTCTCATATTGCCTTCTGTGTGTATGGCCTAACCGTTTAAGTTAGAGGTTTGGGCTATTCCCATCCACTTGTGGTCTTCAGCCATTTTTGGTTAGATGTTGGACTTGATGTTATGTGATCCTATCTCGCCTACATTCTGACTGATGGGTTCGGAGCCGATCCCTCGGCTCCGACTCGGCACGCTTATGCCAAAGAGCGAAGTCTCTTATTGGCTGAGCTTACTATATCCCAGGATGCACCACTACCAGTCCCCCAGATCTCGTTTGCCGCTAACCTGCGAAGACGTGGTCTCGAGCTGGCTGAGCTGAGTAGTAATTTACTAACTTTTTCTGTCAGTTTTTTGCTGTTTTTGTCTTAAAAAAAAAAAAAAAAAAAGCTGTTTTAACGGCTATTCTTCTCTTTGTGTGTGTTTGGGTTTGTTAAAGACTTGTTGTGTGATTGGGTTGAGTTTGGTTTAGGCCCCCTTCATCTAGGGCCTTCCCGGTCAGTCAACCCTCCTAAAACCTTACGGGGTTTCAAAGTTCTTTGTCATTTGCGCTTTTAAGCGATAACTGTAAGCCTATATTTATGTGGTGTCAATCAGAAAGTCAGTAATTGTATTTTTTCCTGTCAAAGATTACTGAAATTGTCTTACCATAATGTCTCAGAATCCTAGGCCTTCGGGCTTTAAAAAATGCACAAAATGTAGTTTCAAAATGTCCATCACAGACGATCACTCGCTCTGTGTGTATTGTTTGGGTGCAAAACACTTACAGGAGTCATGCAGCGTATGTCACGCTTTTTCCTCAAGGGTCCTCCAGGAGAGGAAAAATAAATTGATTCTTAAGGGGTTAATTAAACCTTCTTTTGAAGAAGCCTTGGCATCCTCTCCTTCTCCGGCTAAAAAGAAAAGGGCGTCGGTTCCGACCAGTCCGTCGGATCCGACCGCCAAAAGACATAGGCAGGCCTCTCCTTCGGCTCCAAGGACTTCGGAGCCGAGGTCGGAACGGTCTGCCTCGATGCCACCAGTCTCGACTCCTCTGGCTTCGGAGCCGATGGCTGGGGCATCGAGAGGCGGGTCACCTTCGTCGGCTCCACTGGTCTCGGAGCCGACAAGGGTCGCCCGCTCAGACACTTCCTCCTCGGCGCCGAAGTCCACCTCGGCACCGATGGAATCTGGTGTGTGTATTCCTTCAGCGCCGATAGTCATCGAGTCACCTCGGAGCCGGTCCCCTAGTCCTTTGGGGCCGTTGGAGAGGCCGCCTCGAACCCGTTCAGTTTCCTCTCGGTCTTCGAGGATGTCAGATTCTGATATAGACAGGGTGCTCCAAAGACTGTTCCAGTCCCCAGTCTTCCAAAATTTGTTTTGGTTCCGACCCAGTTGGCTTCGGAGCCGATGACCCTGGCCCACCCATTGCCATTCCTCCTCCGACTGCTTGGCTCCGTCGGAGCAGGTGCTGTTGGAGCCGGTGGAGATCTTAGGGTCGGCTCCGACCCTTACTCCAACCGGCCTTCGGGTCCGAGTTTGGTACACGGACTTCTTCGGCTGGACCCGGGGTGATGTTTTGGGACCTATGCTTTCGGTTCCGAGCCTCCCCTCGGTGCTTGCGGGACTTCCGTCGGCTATCATGGCTCGGGACCGGACACTCCCAGGATTCTGGGGTCCGGCTTTCAGAGCCATGAGGAGTGCCTTGGCCAAGTCCTCTTCGCCATCTCTCCGGCTTTACCGGCACCTTCCCTGGGCGTGGAGACTGGGTCTTTGGCAGTTCCCCTGTCCGTAGTCAGCGGAGCCCCTGGGCCTGAGGTTACCCCATTGGGGTTCCCCTCCTCCTGAGGGTTCTTCGAGTTGTCTTCGGAGGAGCCCCAAGGAAGAGATCGTGCAAGAGGAAGCACGTGGACTCCCCGAGTCTATTACATCGGACACTGATCTTGATGATGCAGAGGGGTCCCCGAAGTCGTCCTCAGATGATGTCTCATTTGCAGACATCTTAGAGATCCCCAAACAACGAGGCTGGATATCCAAACCCCCCTCTGCTGATGAGTCAGTGCTCCTCAAGGCCTTTGGGGCTCAGCCCTCCGCCTCCTGGGTGTCTCCGCCCTTCGACGAGCTTCTGGATTTAGTTTGTGGCAAGGCGTGGGAACATCCAGATACCGTGGCACCAGTCCCTTCTCGTCCAAATACATTTTGTCTGCTCCCCGAGAAGGAGTTCCTCACTAAAGGCGTGGCTGTAGATGCCATGGTGGTGGCATCTGCTACACAACAGGACGTGGCAGAGGCTTCAACGTCCGTCCATCCTCCTAATAAGGAGTCTAGGAGTATGGACAGGTACGGGAAGCGCACCCTGACTTCAGCGGCCTTTACTTTAAGGTCTCTGAATTATTTGGCACATTTTACCAGGCTTCAGAGGGATCTGGTCAAGGAGTTGTCAGATTCCTCTCGGTAACCTACCTGAGCAGCTAGCCCAGTCGGTTAGCTCTCAGTTGGCTATCCTTACGTCAATTTCTAACTCGTCCATGAGGCTCATTTCCTATGCGGCCGAAGGGCGGGTAGAGCGGCAGGCACAGGCGTGGCTCTCGGAGACAAGCCTGGCTCCGCTTGTGTCAGTTCGGAGGCCTTCAAGTCTTCCTTCGCCGACGCTCCCTTTGATGGGTCCTCCTTGTTTGGACCCAAGGTTAAAGACACCCTTACCCGCTGTGAGCAAGAGGGAAAAACTTTATCTGCCGTAGGTGCCCGTTATTCCACTCCCTTTCGGCCTTACCCCAAGGCTAAAGGGGGGGGGGAAATGTGGTTCCGCAAATCTCGTAAGTTTTTCCCCCAACAGCAGGAAGATTCCCCTTCCAGAGGCAGAGGACGGGGAAATTTTTCAGGGAGACGCCGTCCCAGAGGCGGCAGAGGGCCCCGCAATTCTGGAGACCGCGAGTCCTTTCGTGGCTCTTCAGCCTCCCACACATCATGAGGGATTGCCCGGCTGTGCTGCTCCGGAGCCAGTCGGGTGTCGTTTTGCCAAGCACCTAAAAGCCTGGGAGTCAATCACTCAGGACAGATGGGTGCTTCGGATCATTGCCGGAGGTTACACCATCCCATTCACATACTCGCCCCCACCGTCCAAAAAAATCCCGGACCCACCACCCAGTCAAAGGGAAATGGCAGCCGCAGAAGCTTTAAAGCTGCTAGAAAAAGGAGTCATCCAACCGGTCCCCACAGACCAGATCGGATCAGGAAATTACTCCAGGTTCTTTTAGTGCCAAAAGACAGGGGACCTGCGAGCAATATTGGATCTCTGCAGACAGAACCAATTCGCCACGAAATCCAAATTCCGAATGGTCACGTTACAATCCATTCTCCCATTGTTGGAGAAGGATGTTTGGATGTGCTCCATAGACCTCAAGGACGCCTATTATCACATACCGATACATCAGGCGTCCAGGAGGTATCTGCGCTTCAGCCTGGGAGTCAGTCATTACCAATTTTGTGCTCTGCCCTTTGGTCTCACCACAGCCCCCAGGGTGTTCACCAAGTGTTTGGCAGTAGTAACGGCTCACCTGAGAAGTCTTGGATTCCAAGTGTTTCCCTATCTGGACGACTGGCTCCTGACTGCCACCACCAGGCATCTACTAATGGACAACCTCAAAGCCACCATCTCCTGGGTGCTACCCTGGGAATTACATTCAATTGGTCAAAGTCTGTCTTGCTGCCCTCTCAACGCATAAGGTTCATAGGAGCAGAGATAGACTCAAGATTGATGCGCGTCTTTCTTCCTGCCGAAAGGATCCAAACTTTACAGGGCCAAGTTCAAGCTCTGATCTCGAGCCAAAGCCCCAGCCAGGATGGTTCTACAAGTTTTAGGCTCAATGTCTGCCACGGTTCTTTTAGTTCCTCTGGCAAGATTGCACATGAGGATTCTTCAGTGGCTATTGTCAACTCAATGGTCCTTTCAGGATCTTCCCCTCAATCATCACATCATGATTACGGAAACATGCAAACGGGACCTTCGCTGGTGGCTTCAGACATCCAATCTGAATCAAGGAAGCCCCTTTGTTATTCCCCCTCCAGTGGTTACCCTGACGACAGATGCCTCCCAGATAGGGTGGGGCCATTGTCTGGGCAGGCTAGTTCAGGGCTCCTGGCTTCCAGACGAAGCTCTTCTCCACATCAATGTGTTGGAGATGAGGGCTGTACTTCTATCCCTACAGGCCTTACACAAGTTTCTTCCTCAGGGCATCATCGCCATCCACACAGACAACATGTCGGTGGTCTGGTATCTGAACAAACAAGGAGGGACCAGATCTTACCCCTTTGCAGAGAGGCCATGAGAGTGTGGGAATGGGCTGTAGCTACCAACCGCTTCTTGGTAGCGACCCACATTCCGGGAAAATCAAATATATTGGCAGACAAATTGAGCAGGACAATTCTCTCTCCTCACGAGTGGTCTCTAAACCAAACAGTAGCAGCTCAGGTTTTCAGGAGATGGGGACGCCGTGCTGCGACCTATTTGCAACTCCACTAAACACCAAGTGCCAAAGGTTCTTCTCCTTGATCCCACATCAGGGAGTACCAGCTATGGATGCTCTAGCACAACCTTGGCCAACAGGGCTACTTTATGCCTTTCCTCCGATTCCACTTCTCTCCAAAGTCATTCAAAAAGCTTCTCAATTGGGGTCCGCAATGATACTGATTGCCCCATACTGGCCTCGTCAGGTGTGGTTTCCTTACCTGAAGAAGCATGCAGTGGACGATCCGTGGACTTTAGACCTAATTCCGGACCTGCTAATTCATCAGTCGGGACATCAGCATCAGTCCCTTCGATCTTTGAAATTGACAGCTTGGCTCCTCCACTTCCGACTTTAGTCAGAAGTCACACACTAGACCCGGAAGTTGTTCACATTTTATCTTCGGCCCACAAACCCACCACAAACAAATTGTACCTCAGTAAGTGGAAGAGGTTTGCTATCTGGGCTCAACTCAAGGGCTTAGACCCTATCACTGCTCCTATCACAGAGGTTTTGAAATTCTTAACATCCCTGTTTAATCAAGGATCTTCTGTCTCTACTATTAAAGTCCAACTAGCGGCTATCTCTAAATTCCACGAATCCATGGATCCTCCATTGATGAGCAGCAGACTATGCAAAACTTTCATTAAAGGTGCGGGCCTGTTAAGACCCCCAGTTTTTCATCCTGCGCCTCCGTGGGATCTTGATTTGGTGCTTCACGCATTAACATCTTCCCTTCGAACCGGCTGCTACATGTGAGTTAAAATATCTGTCTTGGAAAACTGCCTTCTTAGTTGCAATTACTTCTGCAAGAAGAGTTTCAGAGCTTCAAGCCCTGTCTATTAAACCACCGTACTTGATTTTCCACAAGGATAGAGTATCACTTAGGCCTAATCCATCCTTTGTCCCAAAGGTCTGTTCTAGTTTCTGTCTCCAACAATCTCTAGAGCTACCAGTTTTCTTCCCAAAATTCTCCAATGAAGCAGAATACACTCTCCATAAATTGGATGTTCACAGGCAATTACGCTTCTATTTAGACAGGACTCAGCAACTTCGTAAGTCAGACCAGTTGTTTGTGTCCTTCTCAGATAATAAATTGGGTCAAACCATCACAAAAGCTACTATCTCCAAATGGATCAGAGATTGCATAACTCAGGCTTATTCTTCTTGAATAAGCAACTTACAACATCTATCAAAGCTCATTCTACCAGAGCTATGGCTACTTCTATAGCCTTTCATTCCAAGCTCGCTATATCGGAGATTTGTGCTGCGGCTACTTGGTCCAATCCGCACACTTTCATTTCCCACTACAAATTGGATGTGGCATCTAAAGGACGAGCATCATTTGGTTCCACGGTACTCAGGAGTGTTTTCCAGTGAGCCACCCAGGATTCAGGTGCTAGGACGCTGTCCCATCAGTCAGAATGTAGGCGAGATAGGATCACATAACATCTTTTAGTTATGTACTCACCATAACTTCAGATGTTTGGGATCCATCTCGCCTACATTCCTAATACCCACCCTCCTTCCCCCTGCCTTGGAGATCAGAAGAGATTGAACGGTTTTGAGTTCTACTGTTTATCTTGTTTCATCTGACGATGTTATATAAGCAGGGCGTGCATGTGTGCATGTATGCGGACAAACTAGATCTGGGGGACTGGTAGTGGTGCATCCTGGGATATAGTAAGCTCAGCCAATAAGAGACTTCGCTCTTTGGCATAAGCGTGCCGAGTCGGAGCCGAGGGATCGGCTCCGAACCCATCAGTCAGAATGTAGGCGAGATGGATCCCAAACATCTGAAGTTATGGTGAGTACATAACTAAAAGTTTTAGTGTGTGTGCTTGGTCACTGTTTAGTGTTCGTTCCTGTGTTTTGTGGTGTGAACGCCTGTGAGTTTTTCTCAGACTTGTTTTTGCCTCTTGGTGTAGTAGTGAAGATGTCCAAAGATTCCAAGTAGCACAAACGTTCGGGTTTCAAAAAGTGCTCTAAATGTGGGTACAAAATGTCCATCACCGATGGGCATTCCATTTGTGTCTATTGCCTGGGAGCCATTCACCTGCAGGAGTCCTGCAGTTTTTGTCATGCGTTCAGTCCTACAGTTCTCCAAGAGAGAAAGAATAAGCTGATCTTAAAGGGACTCTTGAAACCCTCTTTTGAAGAGGCTATGGATTCGTCTCCCAGTGGTAAATCAAAATCTGGCAAGTCAAAAAAGAGATTTCTGGCTCCGTCAGCTTCATCGGAGCCTTCGGAGAAAGTCTCAAAAACTACATCGACCTCCTCGACTCCACTATCCTCGGGGCCGCAGGAAGTGTCAGTGTTGATGGAACTGGCGTCTGCTCAGATTTTATTGGAATCTTAGGAGCCGATCACCCAGTCTCAGACCAGTTTCTCCTGAGAGGAGATCTCTATCTCCCTCCCTGTCTTCCAAATCCTCCAGGACCCTTTCGGATGTGGATAGGGTGGTCCAGAGACTCCTCCAGTCACCGGGTTTGGCAAAATAATTTTTGGCTCAGGAGCCTGCCCCGACCCCGTCTTCAAACATTCCTTCTCCGAGCACATCTCTGTCTTCGGAGCCGGAGTGTTCCACGCCGTGTGATGTTCCTAGGCCGGCTCCGATGGCCCCTTTGGCTCCATCGGTACCGGCATAGGCTCCGACCCCGTCGGCTCCGTCCTCGGGGTTCGGGACTCGGGATTCTTCGGTCGGGCCCGAGGGGGACATCTCGGGGCTCATTTCGGTCCCGAGTCTCGCTCTCGGTGCCTCAGCTTGGGAAACTCAGACCCTCGTCATGGTCTCTGAGGCTGCTTGCTCCTCAGACTCTAGGGGGGGGTTGCCTTCGACGCTATGTGGACCGTGCTGGCCAGATCGTCAGCTACATCAAGCGGGTCGGTCACTCTGCCCTCCCCCACCACTCCGGTGAGAGCCTCTGATCACCACCTATCCATGGACAGCAGAGCACCATGGCCTAGGGATACCCCCACGAGTGGTCCCCAAATTTCTGTGGGCCCCTCCGAGTTCATGCCTGAGGAGCCCCCTAGAAAGAAAATGTGCAAGAGGAAGCACGTAGACTCCCAGGATGAGTCCCTCACCTCTGATACTGACCTCGAGGAATCTGAGGGGTCCCCCAAGTCATCCTCTGATGATGTTTCCTTCTCCGACATCCTGGAGATACTGAAACAAAGAGGTGACTGGCCGTACAAAGCCCCTTCCGAGGAGGAGTCAGTATTCCTTAAGGCTTTTGGTGCTCAGCCCTCCGCCTCGTGGGTGTCCTCCACTCTTCGACGAGCTCCTTGACCTGATATGTTGGAGTGTGGGAAAACCCTGATTCTGTGGAGCCCGTGCCCAGGCATCCCAACAAGGTTCTGTCTGCCCCCCAGGGCAAAGGGTTTCTGTCTAAAGGAGTCCCTGTAGATGCCATGGTGGTGGCAGCAGCCACTCAGAATGAAGTAACAGAGTCTTCATCCATCCTCCTAAAAAGGAGTCTAGGACCATGTACCAGTATGGGAAGCGTACCCTCTCTTCAGCAACCTTTACCTTATGGTCGCTGAATTACCTGTCTCACTTCACTCTGCTCCAGAGAGATCTCCTCAAGGAGTTAGGAGATACTCTTGCGGGTAACATTACTAAGGTGGTGGCCCAGACAGTTAACGCCCAGGTCTCTACCCTCAGTTCCATTGTCAGCTCATCCATGCAGCTCATTTCGTATGCAGCCAAGGGAGTGAGTAGTGCAGCAAGCTCAGGTGTCACCCTTAGAAGGCAAGCCTGGCTGTGCCTGTGTCACTTTGTGGAGGCCTTCAAGTCTTCCTTCACTGACGCCCCCTTTGATGGTTCTTCTTTATTCGGGACCAAAGTGAAAGACACCCTCACCAGGTGCGAGCAAGAGGGAAAGACCCTGTCTGCCGTAGGGGTCCATTTTTCCCTTCCTTCTAGGCCTTATCCCAAGGCCCAGCAGGGGGGGGGGGGAGATGTGGTTCAAGAAATCACAGAGGTTTTTTCCTGTCGCACAAGGTGAACCTCCCTCCAGAGGCAGAGGAGGGGGTGGTTATTCAGGGAGACGTCGCCCCAGGGGCAGAGGGGGCCCCCTGCAATTTGGGAGAACGCGATTCATTTCGTGGCTCTCCCTACTCTCGTTCCTGAGGGAGTGCCCAGCTGTGCTTATCCGGAACCAGTCGGGGGTCGAATTTCTTTATATCCATAAGCCTGGGAAAGCATCACCCAGGACCGATGGGTATTACGGATAATTTCCGGAGGTTACCTCATTCCGTTTACATCAGACCCCCCTTCAATCAGAAAAATCCCAGATGTTCCATCCAGTCAAAGGGATCAAGCAGCCTCAGAGGTTTCAAAGCTGCTAGGAAAAGGGGCAGTCCAGCGTGTCCCCTCAGACCAAATCGGATTAGGGACTTAAGATTCTTTTTGGTGCCGAAAAGAACAGGGGACCTGAGACCCATATTAGATCTCTGCCAACTGAACAACTATGTGCACAAGTCCAATTTCTGTATGGTCATACTACAATCGATTCTGCCATTGTTGGGAGAGGAGGTATGGATGTGCTCCATCGACCTCAAGGATGCTTACTACCATGTGAAAATGGACAGGACATCCAGGAGTCACCTACGCTTCCGGTTGGGAGCCAGTCATTTCCAGTTTCGAGCCCTGCCCTTTGGTCTCGCCACAGCTCCCAGGGTGTTCACCATGTGTATGGCAGTGGTGACGGCTCACTTGAGACATAAGGGATTCCAAGTGTTTCTGTATCTGGACGACTGGCTCCTTACCGCCCCCATCAGGCATCAACTAGTTCAAACCAGGGACGCTGCCATCACTTTGTCACCAGTTGGGGATAACAATAAATTGGGAAAAATCTGTTTTATTGCCCTCGCAGCATATCACCTTTATAGGAGCAGAAAAAGACACTATTCAAATGCGAGCATTTTTACCGCAGGAAAGGATCAGAGTCTTACAACAACAGATACACATGCTGATGTCCCTGAGGAAAGCGAAGGCACGATGGGTTCTCTAGCTCCTAGGGACCATGGTAGCAACAGTCATGTTGGTCCCTCTAGCGAGATTGCACATGAGAATTCTCCAATGGCTCCTCTTTGTTCAATGGTCTCTCCAAAGATTTCCACTTTCTCACCCCATTTTGCTCACAGACAGATGCAAGGAGGACCTTGGTTGGTGGCTTTGCACCAACAATTTGAACCGGGGAAGGTCCTTCTTTCCACCCATCCCGGTGGCCACGGTGACCACGGACGTCTCCCAGATGGGGTGGGGGGGGCGCACTATCTTGGCAGGACAGTCCAAGGCATGTGGCAAGAGCACAAGATACATCTGCATATAAACGTCTTGGAGATGAGAGCAGTGCTACTTGCGTTGCAGGCACTTCAGAGTGTTCTACCTCTAGGGACGACTGCGATACGCTCAGACAACATGTCAGTAGTGTGGTATCTAAACATGCAAGGGGGATCCAGGTCTTATCCTTTGTGCAGAGAGGCCATGTGAGTGTGGTAATGGGCAGTAACTTCCCAACGGTTTCTGGTGGCAATGCACATTCCGGGGAATTCCAATGTGATTGCGGACAGGCTAAGCAGAGCTATTCTGATGCCTTACGAGTGGTCCCTGATTCCACCTGGTTGCAGAGCGAATCTTCAGCAGATGGGATCAGCCTTGCTGCGACCTTTTTGCCAGCCACCTCAATGCAAAATGCAGCAGCTACTTCACGCTGATCCCCCAACAGGGGGAGTCACCCAGGGATGGTCTGGTTCACGATTGGCCCTCCAGTCTGCTTTATGCTTTCCCTTTGTTTTCTTCGCTGTCAAAGGTGATTCAGAAAGCGCAATCCTTGGGAAGCAGAATGATTCTGATTGCTCCACACCTGGCCTCACCAAGTCTGGTTTCCATTTCTTCAGCAATACATTGTGGATACTCCTTGGATTCTGGACCCTGAACCAGATTTACTGACACACATGGGACAGTTCCACCCCTCCCTGATGACCCTCCGGTTGACAGCCTGGCTACTCCACTTCCATCGTTAGTTAGACTTCAAAAATTCTTACCAGAAGTGGTTCATATGTTATGGTCCTCTCATAAGCCATCTACTAGAAAGATTTATTTTAGTAAATGGAAGAGGTTTTCTATCTGGGCACATACACGAGGCATTGGTCCTTACACAGCTCCAATCACTTCAGTCTTGGAGTTTTTGTCTGTGCTTTTCCATCAGGGTTCCGCATCAGCTACCATCAAAGTTCAGTTGGCAGCGATCTCAAATTTGCTAATGAGCCTAGCCTTATGGCTCATAGACTATGCAAGGCTTTCCTGAAGGATACTCTGTTGCTCCATCCCCCGGTCTCCGAACCAATCATTCCCTGGGATCTCAGTTTTGTTCTACAAGCCCTTACTTTACCACTTTTCGAGCCTGCAGCTACCTGTGAATTGAAATTCTTGACCTGGAAGACAGCCTTCTTAACAGCAATCACTTCAGCAAGACGAGTTTCAGTCCCTCTCCATCAAACCTTCATACTTAATCTTCCATAAGGATAGGGTCTCTTAGACCAAACCCTTCATTTCTTCCTAAAGTGGCTTCTGTGTCTAATCTTAATCAATCCATTGAGTTACCTGTGTTCTTTCCTCACTTTTCGAACAAGGCAGAGTTTAGATTTCATCAGTTGGATGTACACAGACAATTATGCTTCTATCTGCACTGAACAAAAGATATCCAGAAGTCTGATCAACTTTTTGTTTCTTTTTCGGAAAACAGAATGGGGTCCCTGGTCTCCAAGGTCACCCCATCTAGATGCATATCTAGTTGTATCTCTTTCGTCTACCAGGCAGGAGGTAAAGATCTGCCATTTCCGGTCAAGGCTCACTCTACTCGGGCTGTTTCTACATCTACAGCCTATCAGGCCAGATTGTCCATGGATGATGTATGTGCTGCAGCTACTTGGGATTCTCCTCACATATTTGTTTCTCATTACAAACTGGACGTGGTTTCTAGGGGCAGGTCGTCCTTTGGCTCCACAGTTCTCAGGAGTATTTTCCTATGAGCCATCCAGGATGTAGGTGCTAGGGACGCTGTCCCACGGGTAAGAATGTAGGCGAGATAGGACTACATAACATCAAGAGGTTATTTACTCACCATAACGTTCGATGTATGTAGTCCATCTCGCCTAACATTCTTACTTACCCTCCCACCTTCCCCCTTCCTGGAGGATTTGGAGGTTAGGATGTTCATCTGCAGAGTTCCCTTACTTGACTTATTCTTTTACCTGGATGTGGTGTGTGCATGGGGTACGAATAAGTTTTGCAGCAAACTAGATCTGGGGATATGGAGCAGTGCACCATGGGATACCTGCTTAGCCCAGCCAATGAAAGACTTCGAGCTAGAAAAATCGGCCGAGTCGGAGCCGATATTCTGCTCCGAACCCACGGGTAAGAATGTGAGGTGAGATGGACTACATACATCGAACGTTATGGTGAGTACATAACTTCTTGTTCTCTGACAGTGAATCATTTTTAAGACAATGTAGTATAGTAGTCATGCCTATGTACAAACATCTCCCCAACTCTTAGCAGCAAGACGTAAGATGGTCATTGATCCTGATTTAGTTACTACTAAAAATAAATGTAGAAACTGTGCTATAATGCTAGTAGCAGTAGTGCATATAACTTTCCTCCTCTGCTGAACTTGTAAGAGATGCTATAACATACATAACACATTTCTCTCACATACTTATATTCAGTGACCTTAGTGTGGTTTTGCTTAGCCCCAAAAAAGCTCAGTTTTACATGAGTAGTGAGTGAACCAACAAGGCCAAATCTCAGCACCAGAAAAAGTGCATTATTGGATGCTGTGGTAACCAACATACCTGCTGAGAAATTCTTTAAAAGTCTTACCAAGTTTGATGAGTGACCATTATCCAGTGCTGTGGACATGAACATTAAAAATGCATAAACCACTCTTCCACTAATCTGTATTTGGAGTATTGCCAGATGTATTGTGTCAAGACTTACCATTGCTCTAGGATACAAAGACTCAACGCAACACCATTTTTTTAAGGAAAACCCCATCACAGCCTTTCTGAATTGTAAGATATGCTAACTCCTATTCAGTGTATATGCTTATATGCTTTTCTCTTAAGCAAATAAATAATGAAATTCATTAAATAATTTAAATGACAAAACAGATTGAGGCAAAAGCATAAGCTGAATTGAGCAGGATCCTAAAGCAGTGAGATATCAAAACGCAGTCACCAGGATCAATACAAACAGCTAAAGCCACTTATCTCAGTAGTCTGCAAAAGGTACTTCTAGGTAAACCCAAAATTTGTAAAAGGGCATATAGCCATGAGACAGTACTGACGTCTTTCCAGAATGGCACAAGACAATTATCTTAGCATTAGTATATTAAAAGCTGTAGGACTCTGACATTCCCCCAGCTTAGCTGTTTATAATTTTTTTTTAATATAGCATATCTCGCATATTAAATACTACTTTGCAGAAAATACTTCTAACCTGGCCTTTCTACTATGATTAAGCTGCCAAACATTTTTTTTCTAGTACATCTAGGAAACATTGAATGCATCTGTAAGCTATCCTTTTGTATGTTATATCTAGAAAGCCAAGACACCTATGTGTACAGCTTAATGTTCACTGCAGTGTTACACTTTCAAACAGAGATTCATTTAGAACAGTACCCAAAGTACCATTCTGTTCTTTACATGATTAACAATCAACTTCTGTCACCCACCCACTAGCAAAATAATCAGAAAAAAATACCTGCTAACAAATGAAACATACAGAATTCTCACATGCAGACAGCATGGATTCCAGTCCAAATATAGCACTACTATATCCATCTGTACCTTATCTGCCCAGGTATTCATAAATATGGAACTTCAACAAGAGCTACCCCTCTTGATTTAATATTTGCTTTTGACAGTTGTTGGCCAGCTACGTCTTTGCCTTTATTACATTCACTGAATTTTTTCACTGATTTGGTGTCAATGGATAGGTGTTCTATGGAATTGCATTTCAGCAATGTAATATAGCACCCCTAAGAAGGCTTGTGGTAACAGTCAACAGAAACTATCGCCCCATAAGCCTGACTAGCCTAGTATGCAAGGCTATGGAGAGGATCATCATGGAACTCATAAACAAAGACATTGGGGACCTACAGACACAAGATCCTACCCAATTTGGCTTCATCAAGGGCAGACCCTGCCTTTTGAACCTGGTCGACTTCTTCGAAACAGTCACCAAGGCCATAGATGAAGGGAAGGTAGTCCACACAGCCTATCTGGACCTCGCAAAGGCATTTGACACAATACCCCACTCGGGCATCATAGATAAGCTATCCAGCCTAAATATAAACCCCTATGTCACAAGATGGTTCGCAAACTGGCTCAAAGACAGAACCCACAGAGTCAGAGTTGCTGGAGCCATGTCAGACTCGAAACTGGTCACAAGTGGAGTCCCACAAGGTTCTGTCCTGGGACCTCTCTTGTTCGGTATTTACTTTTCTGAGGTACAGGCCAACGTGGGAGGACTATGGCTCACCAAGTTCGCAGATGACTGCAAACTGGGCGCCATAATCGACTCTCCAGCTGACACAAACATCCTTCAAAAGGTCTCAGAGACGGATAACTGGTGCCAGAGCCATGGTCTAAAGCTAAATGCCAAAAAGTGTATAGTCATACCCTTTGGCAAAAACAATGTGCCCACAAATTACCACATAGGTGGTAACCCATTAAGTACAGAGAAAGTAATTAGGGATCTGGGGACCAAAGTTGATAGCAATCTCTCCTTTGACAGCCACATTGCCAAAGTGGTTAGAAAGACCTTCTACATAGCCCACTTCTTCATGAAAGGATTCACATCTAGATCAAGAGAGGTAATCGTGCCCCTTTATTCATCCCTCATCAGGCCCGTCATAGAATACAATGCCCCCTTTGGGATGTACCTTACCCAACACCTGCAGCAATTAGAAAGACCCCAAAAGTACCTCACCAGGAGGATCCAAGGGACTCAAACAGATGCCATATGCTGCTCGGTTAAAAAAACTCCAGCTCTACTCAGTTGCATACCACCTACTTCGAGGCGATCTATGCCTGACATATAAAGCTATGTCCAACCCAGAATTAATGGACATGCTCCACCTTAGTAAATTTAAATCCTTTAGAGCCACGCGCTCGAGGGACTTGAACCTCAGCACAGAAATAAATAGAACATGCTGGAGGGACAGATTCATAACCCAGAGGCTCCCTTCGCTCTGGAATAGAATTACAATTCATGTTAGGCAGAGCACCTCACTGACTCCCTTCAAGAAGAATCTTGATGAGTGGTTGGGGGATCGTAGGTTTGTCCCGGGGATTACTCCGTGTCACTATTAGACAGAGGCACACTAAACTAAACTTTTAAAAAGGGCACAGTATACTCAAATCAAGGGGTGGCGTAAGCCAAACACAATCGGGCTAGGCTTATAAATGCCCCAGGGCAGACAGCCTAGTATGAACCTATAAGAAAATTAGAACCACAATAGAGCAGAATAAAAAGAGATGGAGAAATATGAGTGGTATCCATGTGTCTGATCTCGCTGTACACTACCAAATGCCAAGAACAAACATCTTCACTATCTTGAAAAATGAGGCCATCAAAGTAGCTCCTGATGCTAAAGGAGTGAAAGTTGTGAACAAAGATCACAGACACTAGAGGAAGTGGACAAATTGTTCAGTTAAGTAAATGAAAAACAGCTGGTGATAGCATTTTCATAGGCCATGATTAGTGAAAAAGCAAAAGTGTTGCATGCTGATCTGTTGAAAAACAAGCCTGTAATGAGTGCTGAGAGTAAAGTGTTTAAAGCCAGTCCTGGATGGTTTGAAAAACTTTAAAATGAGAAGTGGCATACATAGTGTGGTGCGACATAGAGAGGCAGCCAGTGCCAACAAAGAAGCTGCCAATTAATTTGTTCAGGAGTTTAAGTATGTAGAGGCTGAGGGTTTTATTCTCCAACAAGTGTTCAGTTGTGATGAGAGAGGCATGTTCTGGGAAAAAAAATGCCCAACAGAACCTACATCACTCAAGAGGAGAAGGCATTACCAGGGCACAAGCCATTGAAGGACAGACTAACTCTTATGTGGTAATGCAAGTGGGGGTTTAAAACTTAAGCCTCTGCTAGTGTATACCACAGTGAAAACCTGGGAATTTGCATGAAAAGTAATGTGATAAAAAGCAGGTTACATGTGTAGCTAATAGTAAAAGTTGGGTCACCAGGCATTTCTTCACGGAGTGGATGAACGAAATGTTTGGCCCATCTGTGATAAAATATTTACTGGAGAAAGATTTGCCTCTGAAGGCTCTGCTGCTTTTGGACAGTGCTTCTGCTTACCCACTCACCTTCCAGGCTTGGAGGACAACTTGTTGGAGGAGTTTAATTTTATCACTGTGAGGTTGTAGCCGCCTAACACAAGTCATCTGTAATTTAAAAAAAACTGTACACAAAGCCACTTTTCCAGAGGTGCTTTGAAATTACCTCAGATACAGGGCTGACCTAGAGAGAATTCTGGAAAAAACATTTTGATAGCCTTTGCTGCCTAAATCTTATTGGTAAGGCCTTGGGGGGGGGGGGGTTGTCTCTCACATGACCCTGAACTCTGCCTTGAAGAAATTGTGGCCAGAAGCTGTAACTCAGAGGGACTTTGAAGACTTTGAGACTGAACCTAGGCCTACAGGTATTGTTAAGGAAATTGTGACTCCACAGGGGCCTGGAGGTCAATGGTGATGTGGAGGAGTTAGTTGAGGAGAGCTCAGCTTGGAGGAGCTCCAGGAGCTTCAGATGGAGCAGCAACAGATAGTGGCTGAGGAACTGTGTTCAGGTGAGGAGGGGGTAAGGGACAATGTCCCCAGTTCATTAATCAAAAAAATGTGCACAAAATGGGTGGAAGTGAAGAATTTTATGAAAAAATATCACCCTGACAAAGCTCTAATGAGCTGCAATGTTAATTTGTTCAATGACCAAACAACGTCCTACTTTATAGGCATCTTGAAACACAGGCAAAAACAAGCATCCTTGGATAGGTTTGTAGTGAAAATTAAACCTGGTGAGTCTGGAGCAGGGTTCATTGGTGATGAGACAGAAATCAGAAAGGGGAAGAACCCCTGAAGGGCAGTTTGCTGAAGTTTTTATGGAAGGGAAGTCTCCTTTTAAACAGTAACATCTCTCCTCCTCACCACCTTCCTCACCACCATCCCGTTAGGTCATCAAAGTTATACAAAAGTTCTGCTGCTTATTAGTGAACTTGTACTGTACTTACGGTTTATTACAGAACTTATACTCTCCTGTTTGCTTGTGAAGTTGTCCTGTTTGCTTGTGAAGTTGTCCTGTTTGCTTGTGAAGTTGTCCTGTTTGCTTGTGAAGTTGTCCTGTTTGCTTGTGAAGTTGTCCTGTTTGCTTGTGAAGTTATCCTCTTTATTAGTAAAATAAAACCGCATTAGTGCATATAATTTTTTTATAAAATGTGGATTTTTTGAGGATGTTCTTCATGTTTTACTGTTGCAGTCATCACATTTGGGTTATCTGCCTGCAAGTAGCCCTTGGCCTGAATACCAGAGTCGTGGGATTTCTGCGTCGGATGCTGTCGAGTCTTCCATGACATCAGGTCGTCAGGGGTATAAAACACGCAGCCGACGCTATTGCATCAGCTTTTCTTGCCGTGCAGTGTCCAAAGCAGAAGCAGTTCGCAAGTGCTGGTCGGCCGCCTCCTGAAATTTTAGTTTTTCGAGTTTCAGACGTGAAGTTTTCTAAAAGATAAGTATCCCGTTGGGGATCCTTTTTTCTTGCTCTAACAGATGTCAGAAAAAGTTAATAATTGTCTTGCCTGTAGAAAGCAAATACCTCATAAAGATTTTCATTCTTACTGTATCACCTGTTTAAGCCCAGACCACGACGTTCCTCGCTTTCGGTTTTGTGCTTTGTTCAATGCCCAAACTATTCGTTGTCGGGCTGTTTTTGTCACTGAATTCTTTTGCTGTCATTCTTCGTATTCCGAAATGGCTTTGATAAGCCATCAGTCTATCGATCTTCCAAAGAAACATAAGGATAAAGACACAGACTGACCGCATAGGTCCAAAACTGCCAACGACACTTCTGTTAAGATAGTCGCCAGTCCACCGGTACTCAGTGAGGTGCTTTCGCAGCCCCTGATACCTGCTTCTACAGATTTGCAGGCCTCTACTGAGACCCATTCGGTGTCCGGTATGCTGCAAGATGCTTCTTCGACTATGGAACCTGTGGATGTCTCTACCTTGGATGGGTCCGGAGCCGCTGTGCAGGTACTGGCTTCTGAGGGTGTATTTAGGCCGCCTGATTTTCATATTAAACCGACTACTTCGTTTCAAACCAAAAATACCAAATTTCTCAGGCCCAGAGTTTGCACTATGCATAGGAAACCGGCGATTAAGCGTATTCTCAGGCCCACATGCCTCAGAAACAAATGCTTAGGATTGTTGAAGATCTTATTACTTTAATTAGGGGAAGCCAGCCTAGCCCCTCAAAAAGACCAATAACTGATTTTCCTTCTGATTCTTCAGGTCATGAATCTGTTGACTCTCATTTTTCTAATTACCAGGACATACCCTTATCTACCTATGAGGATTCTGATGCAGAGGATTCCATTCCCTCTGCTTCCCCATCAGAAGATTTTTTCCTTTGGTGAAACCCTGCATACCCTTAGAGAGCATTTCTGCTGGGAGTGCCAGGACTACCCACAGTCCAAAAAGAGACTCAGGGAATTTTTAAACTTGCCTCAGCACAGGCCTTTAGCCATCCCTCCTGTTCTGGAAATTGTAGATGATGTCTTCTTGGAATCGTCCAAGTATGGGTAAATTAGAATTTTTATCTGCCTGAATATGCAATGGCTGGAGCTAGGCATTTTGTGAATACAATGGGCATAGTAGATAAGCCAAAGGGAAGTGCATAGAGCCTGCTTTGAAACTTAGATATTTCCTGCAAGATTCCCTTATGGGGATGTGCAGATAAGCTTCTTTTAAGTCTAGGGTGGCTTGCTAGGAGTCTTTGGCTAGCATAGGAAGCAGCTGTTGGAGAGTAAGCATTATGAACCTTGGAACCATCAGGAAGGTGTTGAGAATAAACAGATCCAGGATAGAGCACTACGAGTTTTCTTTTCTGGGTACCAGAAACAGTCTGGAGTAAAACCCTTGTCACCTTTGCTCAGCTGGGACAGGTTGAATAGTCTTGATACTGAAGAAAAAGTACTAGCTTTTGGGCCGCTGCCCACTGGTTTGGGGGGGGGAAGTCTGGCCATCCGCTTGGGGTTGGTAGTGAGTGGAAGTAGAATCTTTATCCCTGGGATACAATGTTCAAGACCCATCTATCCTGGGTGATGTATTCCCAGTTTTTTCCGTGCAGGGCAAGTTTTCCTCCTAAGGGTGCAAGTACTTAGGCAAGGTTTGGAAGGGTTAAGGATAAGTCATTGTGAGATTATACCATAGGATGGTGGCTTACTACTCCCTGTTTTAGCGGTGGGAGCACTCCATTGCTTAGATTTGTGCATACCCCGAGACTGTAATCTTGGTGGTCTTCTGCCCCTGGGTTTGGATTGAGAAGGTCTGGGAAGGACTGGAAAGGACCATTTTTTAGAAGGCCAATGCCTACTGAAACTAGGTGGCTGTAATTATCGGAAATCTTTAATAGTTTGCATAGATTTAGCTTTTTCAGCCATCTTTTTGAGGACCTCTTTTGCTTTATTGCCAAACAGGTGTTCTTGGTTTAATGGTGCATCTAGTAATTTTGCTTTGACATGGTCTGGCAAGATTTGTTCCTTAAGCCAAGCATGCCTTCTAAGAACAGACCCAGTGACAGCAGCTCTGCAAGATGCTTCTAAGGCATCAAAACCACATTGCAAATTGTTTTCCAACTTGGTTAGCAGAATGCATTAACTCCTGTAAATCTTTATGTTCTGCACAATCAGGAATCAACATTTTCTGTTTAATTAGCTCCATAATATGTTGCTGATACTTTAACATAAGAAACTGGCAATTTAAAGCCCTGATGGCAAGAGTAGCAGAGGTGTATACCTTCTTACCCCATCTGTCTAAAGCGCTAGAGTCCCTGTCTGAAGGGGTAGGGTTTTTGGCTGTTGTAGCTCTAATGCCTTTAGGTCTCTGGGAAATGGTCTCTGGATCCGCAGTAGGATTCTTAGAGAGGAATTTGTGGGAGTCAGGTACTCTGTAGTACCGGTCAGGTTTCCTGGGAGCTGGAGACATATGAGGAAACTTCAGTGATGCTTTAAAAGTCTCTGGTGTCAACATTCTCAGGGCCTGGAAACAATGATTCCTGCCATTCCTTGCCTAAGGACAGAGTTCCTTTGATGGACAGAGGCCTGCTACCACAACAATGGACTCCCTTTCACTCAACCCCTGCTGCCCAAACCCTAACAACAGACTATGCATGGGGGGCTCACATGGCAGGACAATGAATTCAAGGCAAATAGAGCCCAAAGCAAATGCACCTGCATATCAATCAAAAAGAAATGTTAGCTGTACAGAATGCTCTGACAGCCTTCAAATGCCTTATTCTTCCAGGGCAACTATTGGTAAAGACAGAAAAACACCACAGTTATGTGGTAGAGAAACAAGCAGGGGGGAATCCATTCTCATCCACTCTGCAGATTAGCCATGGCTCTGTGGAACACAGCCATGAGCAATCAAGTGCACCTGCAAGCTCAGTTCCTGCCAGGCAAACTAAATTCACTGGCAGATGACTTAAGCAGAAATCTAATGGACTCACACGAGTGGAAACTGGAATCCAAAATATTCAAGCTTCTGATCCACAGGTGTGGGGCACCAGAGGTGGACCTCTTTTGCTTGCTTCCCCTCAGACCTATCAATTGAGCAAATATTGCACCAGAATTACTCTCAGCCAAGCAGAGAAAGTGGATGCCCTGTCCATCACATGGGAAAACCTCTCAATCTCTGCCTTTTCTCCTCTGCCCCTCCGCTCGAAGGTTCTACCAAAGATCAAACAGGGCAAGCCAAGGACAATCCTGATTGCACCGAACTGGCCACGCCAGCACTGGTACTCACTTTTGCGCAGTCTGACAGTAGTGCCATCATGGCACCTGCCTCAGACCCCTTCCCTGATGTCCCAGCAGTAGGGCCAGATTTTGCATCCTCAGCTACAGACTCTGAACCTAGCAGCCTGGGCTCATCCACTGAACTCATCACCAGCAACCTTCAGTAAACAGGTGCTGGATGTCATCCTTGAGGCAAGGAGGCCTAGTACTAGAAAATCCTATTCGGAAAAGATACTGTTCTTGGAACCAGTCTCAAGGAATGGACACAACTGTGCCCAGCTTACCTCATATACTATATTACGTAACAGAAATGCTCCACAAAGGCCTATCCTTCTCTTCTATTAAAATTCATGCCTCTGCCATCAAACATTAAGTTTAAGACCCCCTAGGAGAGCTCCCACTCCAGCCTGGGACCTTTACTTTGTATTGGAAAAGCTCACACTTCCACCCTTTGAACCTGCTGCTACTGCAGAGTTAAAATTCCTCTCCTTACTTCTAGCCATCACTTCAGCAAGAAGAGTGTCTGAATTGCAGGCCCTTATGGCCATGGAACCCTTCATTATCTTCCATGCAGACCGGGTTTCCCTCAGGACTAACCCATCATTTATACCCAAGGTGGTATCTAGTGTGGCTTAAAACCAATCCATTCATTTGCCAATTTTTTTCCCTAATCCTCAGAATAAAGGGGAAGGATCCTGCACTCCCTGGACCGTGCACAGGCAGCTTAGGTTCTATCTAGACATGACTAAACCTTTCGGAAAAATCTGACCATTCAAAGCAAACCATTTCTAAATGGATAGCACACTGCATCCATTTCTGCTTCAAACACTATGGGAAACCTACCCCCCCCCCCCGGGGATCAAACCACATTCCACTAGGGCTACATCAACCTCTACAGTATTTCTCAGGTGAATCCCTACCAGGGACATCCTGGAAGCTGCAACCTGGAGCTCTGTACACACTTTCACCAAGCAGTACCACTTGCCTATCTTATCTAAATCCAGAGCTGGATTTGCCACAGCAGTCTTACAGGGCCTGCTTGCCAGTCCTAATGCTTCTTGACTGCCTCCACCCATCCTCAGCTTTGGGCATCAACCCAAATGTGTTGACTGCAACAGTGAAATACAAAGAACATAGGACAGTTGTGTACACTTACCATAAATGAAGTTGTTCGAGTGTATTCACTGTTGCAGTCCTGGTTACCCTCCCTCCAGCCCCCTGACTTCTCTATACTTCTACCTATCCTTTTTGTTTGGCCATATCTTATATCATTAGTATTTGCTTTTTGCTTGGGGGGGGGGTTCCACACCACGTAATTGCTTCCTATTTCGGGGGCTCCTGACATCTGGGGAAAGAAAAACTGATGTAATAGCGTCAGCTGCGTGTTTTATACCTGTGACATCATGAAAGAAGCGACAGCATCCGATGCAGAAATCCCAAGATTCTGGTATTCAGGCCGACTGAGGGCTACCTGCAGGCAGATAACCCAAATGTGATGACAGTAACCGTGAATACACTCGAACATGCACATTTATGGTAAGTGTACACAACTGTAACCAAAACCAAAACAAGGTGTAGGCACTCAAAACCAACCAATAATAGCAAAATAAGTGCCCAGGTCCGCTTATGAGTATTCACACAATTCCACAAAAACCGGTAACTTGAAAAGGTATTACGTTAGCAGCAGGATCTCCTCCAGATAGCAGTAAATTGTTAAACAAAATAGCAGCAAACCTCGAATTGAATGAACGCTCTTTATTACATTTGACAAACTGCGTTTTCGTCACCAAAGACTTCTTCAGCTGAAGAAGTCTTTGGTGACGAAAACGCAGTTTGTCAAATGTAATAAAGAGCGTTCATTCAATTCGAGGTTTGCTGCTATTTTGTTTAACAATTTACTGCTATCTGGAGGAGATCCTGCTGCTAACGTAATACCTTTTCAAGTTACCGGTTTTTGTGGAATTGTGTGAATACTCATAAGCGGACCTGGGCACTTATTGTACACAACTGTAGTTTCCGGAATGGACTAATTCAATTTACATTATTCCTTATGGGAAAAAATTCATTTGGTTCTCATTACCGTTTTCACCACTCAGTGTGCCTCCTGGAATGAATTAGCGATAAGTACCAAAGTACCATTGTAACTTCAGAACCCAGAAACTTTTGGAACAGCGACTGGGGCAACAGAAAGTAGAAAGGGTTATTGCCAAACTTAGGAAGCCTATAGCAAGAAAAATAACCAGATATACTGTAGCAGTATTAGAGGTATTTTGGAAATTTATAAACATTTGTATAAAGTGGAGAAATAGGGAAATCAAGAAGAAGCACAACTGAAAATATTTGTGGAAGGCTTAAATATGCCAAGGTTAGCAGTAGATGAGGCTCAACAGTTAATAGTTAAGTTAGGAGGACATGAGGTAAAAATAGTGATATGTAACCAATATGCAGGAAAGTCTCAGGGAATAGATGATATTCCAGTGGAAGTTTGGAAGCTAGGAGGGAAGAAAATGATAAAAATCTAGAAGGTTTTGTTTAACAGTATTTGAAAGGAGGGGGGCACCAACAACCTGCCAAAAAGCTATGGTGGTTGTAATATCTAAAGACAGTAAAGACTCATCTGATCCATCTTCATGTGGGCCCATTTCAGTTTTAAACTGTGATTATTGAGTGTTTGCAGTGGCTAAAAGAATTGTAAAAGTGATGCTAAAATTGATAGATATGAGCAATTTGGAAGAGAGGCAAATATTTGACAACATTAATAGAACAAGGATGATCCAGATGGAAGGAGAACGTAAGAAAATACCACAGTTATTGTTGTGTGTTGATACAAAAAAAGCATTTGACATAGTAAGTTGGGTTTTTATAAGTAGGGCAGTGGGAAGCATTTACATCGTCTGGGATAAAAAATGTAATTAAGAAGAATATATGAGGGATTGGAGATGAAATTCAACGGTGGAGGATTCCTCTCTAAGTTGTGTCTGTACAGAGGTGCCAGGCAGGGTGTCCTCTTTCCTCTTGGTTATTTGTGTTATATTTAGAACCAAGGGCAAAGAAAATAAGGGACTTGGAAATTCAGTGATATAATTGGTGTGGTGGAAAAGAAAAGTTGGCTTTATTTGCACATGATATTTGTACCTGCTGGAACCTAAAATGACATCTGTGTGTTATGGAACATTCTGAGACAGTTTTGTTTTTTCTTTTCTTCAGGATATAAAATTAATGAAGATAAAATAAGGGGCTATAGCTATAAACAATGCAGCTACACGTGAGTTTTTTCAGCAATGCTTGTGTTTATGGGAACATGATAAAATGAAGTATTTAGAAGATTGGATTAAAAAGGATTCTGTTATGGCAGTTAAGCATACGTGGAAAGATACTAAACAAAAGATAATACAAAATCTGATAAACTGGAAGATCTTGCCTATGGATATGGATAGCAAGATGCGAGCAGTAAAATGTGTTTAGTCCCTTTCGTTTTATACACAGGTAAGGCATATTTTTATCAACCAGAGGAGAATCTCTGTATAGTAATAAATAATTGAAGGATTTTATTTAGGAGTGCAATAGTCAAGTGGGATAAGTTGATCCTCCCAATAAAACAAAGTTATTTAGGATTACCTGATTTGAAATGATATTTTAGAACTAAGCAGTTGAAGGTTGTTATACATAAAACTAGCAGAAAGCTACAATTCAAAGTGCAGGGGGATGGTGGTGAAGCAGAAGGTAATTTGAGAAGTAAGGAAAGAATGGGATTTTGGACCCAGATTCTTCAGGATAATAGTCATTTCATAGGTTCATAGGTTCATACTAGGCTATCTGCCCTAGGGCATTTATAAGCCTAGCCAGAGTGTGTGTGGCTTTCACCACCCCTTAGGATGAGAATACTATACCCATTAGTTTGCTGTGCCTCTGTCCAGCAGTGACACAGAGATGATTCCCGGGGTAAACCTACGATCTCCCATCCACTCGTCAAGATTTCTCTTGAACAGAGTCAGTGAGGGGCTCTGACTCACATGGACTGGGATTCTGTTCCATAGTGTAGGGAGTCTCTGGGTGGTGAATCTGTCCCTCCAGCACGTCTTATTTATATCCGTGTTGAGGTTTAAGTCTCTTGCTCGTGGCTCTGGTGGATTTGGATTTTTTGAGGTGGAGCATGTCCATTAATTCCGGGTTGGACATGGCCTTGTATGTCAGGCACAGATCACCTCTGAGCAGACGGTATGCAACTGAATAGAGCTGGAGTTTCTTCAGTCGGGCATCGTATGACATATGTTTGAGCCCCTTTATCCTTTTGGTGAGGAACTTTTGGGGTCTTTCCAACTGCTGCAGGTGTTGGGTAAGGTACATTCGAATGGGGTGTTGTACTCAATCATTGGTCTGATAAGTGAAGAGTACAGGGGTACAATGACCTCTCCTGATCTGGATGTGAATCCCTTCATGATCAGGTGGGCAATGTAGAAGGTCTTCCTAACCACTTTGGCAATGTGAGTGTCAAAAGAGAGGTTACTGTCAACTTGGGTCCCCAGGTCCCTGATAACTTCTTCCGTGTTTAATGGATTACCACCTATGTGGTAATTAGGGGTTACCTTGTTTTTCCCAAAGGGTATGACTATACACTTTTTGGCATTTAGCTTAAGGCCATGGCTCTGGCATCAGTTATCCATTTCTATGAGACCTCTCTGGAGGATGTCTGTGTCTGATGGGGTGTCAATTATGGTGCCCAGTTTGCAGTCATCTGCAAATTTTGTCAGCCACAATCCCCTATGTTTGCCTGCACTTCAGAAAAATAAATGCCGAACAAGAGGGGCCCAGGACTGAGCCCTGTGGGACACCGCCGTGACCGGCTTAGAGTCTGACATGGCACCAGCAACTCTAACCCTGTGTGTTCTGTCCTTGAGCCAGTTTGCAACCCATCTTGTGACATATGGGTTTACATCTAAGCTGGTGAGCTTTTCTATGATACCCGAGTGGGGTATTGTGTCGAACGCTTTTGCTAGGTCAAGGTAGGCTGTGTGAACTGCCTTACCCTCATCAATGGCCTTAGTGACTGTTTCGAAAAAGTCGACCAAGTTCAAGAGGCAGGATCTGCCCTTGACAAAGCCAAATTGGGTAGGATCCAGTGTCTGTAGGTCCCCAATGTCTTTATTTATGAGTTCCATTATGATCCTCTCCATAGCTTTGCAGACCAGGCTCGTCAAGCTTATGGGGCGGTAATTTCCAGGGTCCGTAGAAGCACCGCCTTTGTGGAGTGGGACCACAGTTGCCGTACGCCATTCTTTGGCTACGTATCCTGTAGTAAGGCTAAGATTAAACAGCAGCCTTATGTGTGGGTTTAGTTCCTCATTGAGTTCGAGTAGCACACAGCCGGGGACACCGTCCGGTCCCATTGATGCTGTGTTTTTTGCTTTAGAGAGAGCAGCTCTCACCTGGGCATCTGAGATGTTTGGGAGGCTAGACTCTGGTGGGATAGATATTTCTGCTTTTGGGGGGGAGGGAGCAATTTGCACTGAACCTGTCTGCCAGTATGTTGGCAATGTCTGTGGGTTCAGTGATTTTTTTATCATTTTGGACTAATTCTGAGCATATCTGGGAGTTTCCACCCAGGTTTCTAACATAGCTAAAGAAGGCCTTATGATTGTCTTTTGTGTCATTAGCAATTTTTCTCTCAAAGTTGGCCTTGGATGATTTTATGAGTGATCGTAGTTTTTTGCTAGTATTGATCAGAGATGCCTTCCCTTTTAGGGATTTTGCTCTGTCATGTAGTAGCTTTCTCCTCTTGTTGTAGAGTTTGTTTATGGCTGGGGTCCACCAGACGGGGCGCCTGCCTTTCGTGGAAAGGGTCTTGATTTTATTAGGGATTGCTTGATCCATGCATTCCTGGAGGTGCTCGTGGAAGGCATTTGTAAGGGTTTCAGCAGCGTGGGTTGTGGTTTCCACTGGCTCGGGGGCCTTGAAGGATACCACTCCAGTCTTAAGAAGTGTGAAGTTTGCTTTTGAGAAGTTCTTCACTGTGGTCTTTTTTGCTGGGGGTGGGGGCGGGATGTGGATCTCCAGTGAGTTTAATTTATGGTCTGATCTCACCAATGAGGGATATACTTCCGGTGTGGAGCATTTTGTCCCCATGTTTGTGATGATCAGGTCTAGTATATTTTCTCCTCTTGTGGGAATGGTGACTAGTTGTTCCATAGCATTTGAGTTTATGAACTCCAGGAACCTTTGGGCTAGGGTGTTGGGGCTTGAGTAATGTTCCCAGTCTATGTTTGGGTAGTTGAAGTCACCCAATATGATGGTGTTTGGAGAGACATTCATACTCTCCAGTGTCTTCAGGAAGGCTGTGTGGGTTTCCTGAGTTTGAGAAGGTGGTCTGTAGCATGCTACAAACTGTAGGGCAGTTTTACCTATGGTTAATTGCACCTGGATGGTCTCCGATGCTTAGATGCGTTGCCACTAACCTGGAGGTGTGGGTATCCTTTATGAATATGGATACTCCCCCTCCTTTTGAGGTTCGGTCCGGATTTTGGGGCCGGAACGCATGATATGAGGTATAACCTGATAGTGCTGGGGTGCTCTCAGGAGCCTTGAACCAGGTTTCAGTCACAGCACAGACATCGATGTTCTCCATACTGAGGAGGGCTTCGAGGCGTGCATCTTGAGGTTTAGACTTCTGGCATTGAGCAGTATTACCCTTAGTTTTTCTCCATTTTTGTTTTCTAGGGCGGTAGGTTTATCATTTGAGCCTTGCCTAAAAAGGCACTATGGGGGTGGCAAGAGCCTTTGCCAATATCCGGAAGCCCAGGGGTGACAGGTGCAAGCCGTCCCTTGCGAAGCAGCATGGCTTGTCAAGCATGTCATCCCAGGCAGACAGACATTGGATCCCCTTAGAATGACACCAGTAATTAAGCCAATTATTAAAGCTGATCATTTTGTCTCTGTATTGTGGCATCATTCTTGGTGAGGGTAGGATACTGCTCAGGGTCAGGGTCATACCGGCCTGGGCTACATAATCTGAGAGCTCCTCTATGTCTCTTTTCATGTAGTCCAGGGAGGTACGTCTCAGGTCATTCACACCGGCATGGACAATGACTGAGTCATACTTGTACTTGCTGTGGAGTGACCTGAGTGCTTGTGTTATGTGGCGGATTCTAGAGCCCGACAGGCAGCTTACTATGATCTTTTACTTGTTCAGTCTGGTGAGTGGGACGTCAGTGTGTCTGACTATGGAGTCACCTATAACAAGTGTG
This sequence comes from Protopterus annectens, assembly GCF_019279795.1. Taxonomy (NCBI): domain Eukaryota; kingdom Metazoa; phylum Chordata; order Ceratodontiformes; family Protopteridae; genus Protopterus; species Protopterus annectens. The sequence continues at coordinate 930,882,895 of NC_056743.1, read as the reverse complement.
TCTGGCATTGTGTTTGGCCTTAAGGGCTGTGACTGTTTAGCACACTGACTTTGAGAACTATGTGTTGCATGTCTTATGTCTTGAGGTGGCAGCTACTTGGGTGTCTGCTTTGGAGGCGTCTGTAGTTTTGGTAGATTTTTGATCAGTGCCTCCGAGTATGTCTTTGTGTGTTTATGTGTTTGTTTTGCAGTTGTGATAGTTCTATGTGAAACTGGGTTTGTGGTGTGCGTGGTTTCCTTCTCCTCCTGTCTGGTCTTGGCAGTCCTGAGTTGAGAGAGCTCAGCCTCCAGTTTGGCTATATAGTTGCATCTCTCACATGTATTTGTGTTTTGTGGGAGAAGGAGTGGGTTGTCTGTGTACATGAGGCAATTGTAACATTGCCTCAAGATGCCCAGATTCACCAGCTGAACAGGAGAGGACGCTAGCAACTGACCCTTCGACATGCTAGAAAAAGTGAAAAAGTTTGCTGTGTAACTGAGTCAGAAGGGACCTATAGGGAAATGGGTACTCAAGGGGATTCTAGGCTAATGTAGTACTTTGTTTAGTATATAAGTACTTTACCTATATAAAAATGCTTTAGGAGCAAGTGCTGAGCTTTTGAGATAGAGAATAGACTGTTTAGATTGCAAGTAGAGAAGTTCTAAGGGAAAAATTGAAGAGCAGACTTTACGAAGCCAGAAATAGTTTAACCGGCGCTGCCCGATGGTGCTCTATGGGCAACTCTACGCAAAAGCGCGCTAAAGCGGGCTTTATAGCAGGGGGCTGAAAAGAGCTAGGAATTGACCCAAAATGGCCAATAGACTACAAGTTTCTGGCTGGAACCACTGCTCTAGGGACAAATAGGCTGCTCAGTGCACCGCACTCCCACTGGTGAACAAAGAAGCTTCCCTTTATCCAAATAAGGATATGGAATAGCACAGGAACCAAGCCAAAGCCCAGAGATCAGCAAACTCTGAAGACTGGACTATTCTAGTTCAGTAAGGCGGGAAAACAAGATTTTTTTTTTTTTTTTTTTTTTTTTTCAGAAAACAGAGGAAAAACAGACAGTAAATGCTTTTAAACGGCTAGCGCACTTGAGTGTGTTAGCCAACAGGTAAAATTAAGCAACAAATAACTTTTTTAAAAGTGCAAAACAGTTAACACAAAAACAGTTTAAATAGAATGCAGAGCTGTATAAACAGGCGAAAATGCAGTCGCTAAGCAGTAAATATTAAAATATTTTATTCATAAAGTAGCAGAAAGTGTACTAAGAATTAATTTAGCACTGGAAGTTAGGAGGGAAAAAACTGATAAAGATCTGAAAAGTTTTGTTTAACGATATTTTAAGAGGAGGAGAAATTTCAGCATCCTGGAAGAAGGTGCTGGTAACGGTAATACCTAAAGAGGGTAAAGATCCATCGGATCCAGCTTCATACAGGCCCATTTCAATACTAAACCATGATTATAAAGTGTTTGTCTATAATGGCTAAAAGAATGGCAAAAGTGATACCAAAATTGATAGATATGGATCAATGTGGTTTTGTGGAGGGAAAGCAAATATTTGACTATTAACAGAACATTGATGATCCAGAAGGAAGCAGAATGTAAGACAGTACCACTTTTATTGGTGGATCTTGATGCAGAGAAAGCATTTGACAGAGTAGACTTTGATTTCATGAGCAGGGCAATGGAAGCGTTTGCTTTCCTTGATACAATTCTAAGGTTGATTAGAAGAATATATGAGGGATCGGAGGTGCGAATTATAATGGGTGGGGACTTTGATAATTTCTGCTTGAGTTCAGGAACCAGGCAGGATTGTCTGCTTTCCCCTTTGTTGTTTGCATTTGCATTATATTTAGAACCACTGGCAAAGAAAATAAGGGACTCAGAAATTCAAGGATATAATTGGTATGGTAGTCAGGAAAAAGTTGGCTCTATTTGCAGATGATATTTTATAGATGACAAAACCAGAAAGGGACATTAGTGTTGTGGAACATTTTAAGACAGTTTCACAATGAAGCTAAAACAAAGGCAGTAGAGGTAAGTTAAGTACCCACTCACAAATTGGTCCAACCATATTTTTGGAGACAAGATAAACTGAAGTATTTAGGAGTATGGAGTAGAAATGACTCTGTGGTGGCAGCTAAGGATATGTGGGAAGAGACTGAACAGAAGATAATACAAAAATTGATAAACTGGTAGTTTTGTTATATGGATATGTATACTAACATACAAGCTATTAAAATGTTTTTAGTCCCTTTAGTCTTATACACAGGTCTGGCATACTTTTAGCAACCAGAGGAGAAATTGCGGATAGCAATTAAAAAAAAGTTGAAGAATATTATCTGGGAAGGGAAGACAACAAGGGTCAGGTGGGATAAGCTGATTCTACCAATAGAAAAAGGTGGACTAGGATTACCTATTTTGAGGGGGTATTTTAGAGCAACACAGTTAAGGCTGTTATACATAGCAGAGGCAGAAAACTATAGTTCAAGGTGGAAAGGGATGATTATGATGCAGGGAGGGAAGCTCAGGAAATGAGAGATTGAGATTTTGGATACAGACTCTTAAGGAGAACGGCCAAAATCATGCAGAGTATTATATTCATAAAATTGCAGAGAGTATTCTATGAACCAAACCAGTACAAGAATGGAGAAAAGAGATTTTGCCGATAGGATTGACTGTGGTCAGGGATACAAATAATAGGCAAGAGGGGGCCGGAATTTGTTATAGAAAATTGGCAAAGGAACCAAGGTATTGGAAGCAGATAACTAGAAAGGGAAAAGTATTAGAATGGGAAGAGGCCAAATATGTATTTGGACTGCAGGTTAGAGATTGCCTTCCCTATTAAGGATCTATATCAGAGTATAGGCAAAGGGAAAGAAATAGAGGCTTCTGAATGAAATACCAGCACTGGTAGAGTTATTAATAGAATGTAGAACAGAAGCTGCATTTATAAAAGGAAAAATTAGTAAAGCATATAAAATACTGCATGATAATTACAAGAATCAATCAGAAGAGCTTAGTAAGGACGGGGGAAGAGAGAGTGGATAAGCAATTCATAAAGACAATGGGGGATATATGTATATCTCCCAAATGTGCAACAAAGTCTAGAAGATTTAGGATCTTTGCCTGGAAATGTTTACATACAAATTTTTATGCCCCAAGTAGACTCCGAAGAATTTTTCCTCAGGTGGATAGCAAATGCTGGAGGTATGATGGACAAGAAAGAGGTAGCTGGGAACATGTTTTTTGGAGGGGTGATGAGCTGACAGACTTTTGGGATTCCCTGCAAGCCTCTCTGTCAGAGATGCTGAGTGTGCGGATGGGACTGACTGGGGAGATGATTTTTTTGAGTTATGCTACAGAATTGCCTAGACATAGTAAAGTCTTGCTCAGTCTAATTATGGTGGCTGCCAAAAAAGCAATTACAAGAAAATGGAAATCAAAGTCTAGACCAACTTTACTAGTAGTAGTGAATATAGTAGCAGAGGTAAAACAACTGGAACTGGGATCTTTAGAAAAGGGAAGAAGTAAACTAAATAGAAAAAATGGGAATTGTGGGATAGTATATACAGAGCAGGAACGAGGTTTAAGTGGCAGGACTTGAATGAGCTATATAATGCTTAACTGACCATGCCTAGAAGGTTTATAAGTGATTTATAATGTTCACAACTACAGTTGTTTCAATGGTGTCTGCGATATAAACTGTTTACGACTAAAGTTATATCATTTTGTGTGTTTTTTTCATTTATATAAATGTAAGATTGCCTTTGTCATTTGGAAATTTAATAAAGACTTTGGAAAAAAAATAATTAAGTCGGCACGGGAATGGAGATTCTGCTGACTGGGATGACTGCAGTTAGGGGTACAGAAAATAGGCAAGAAGGGGAATTTACTGTAGGAAGCTGGCAAGGAAACCAAGGTATTGGGAAGAAATAATTTAGAGAGGGAAAGGTAGCAAAACAGGAAGAGGCCAAGAAGACATTTGGATTGCAGGCTAGTGATTACCTTTCTTATCAGTGATTGATATCAGAGTATAGAGATAGGGGAACTCTAAATAAAAGCTCTGGACTCTCATTGAGTTTTTAATTGAATCTAGAACAGAAGCTACTGTTAGAGATTGTTGGTAGGGCTTTTAAAACATTGCACAATAACTATAGGAATCAGTCAGAAGAGGGCAGAAAAGATTGAGAAGAGACATTGGATAAGCAATTCACAAAGAAACAGTGGGAGGACAGATGTCTGCCTCCAGATATGCAACAAACAAAATTGAGAAGATTTAGGATTTTTCCTTCAGAATTTGTATGGATACTTTATACCCCAAGCAGACTCCAAAGATTCTTTCCTCAGGTTATGGCAAATGTTGAAGGTGTAAATGGAGAAGAAAGAGGTACCTGAGAGCATTTCTTGTCAGAGTGTAATGAATTGGCAGACTTAGAAAATGTCCAACAAAGTACTCTGTCAGGAATACTGAATGAGCAAATGAGTGTAACTAAGGAAACGATTTGTTTGAGCTGCAGTAAAAGATCTGAATTGCCTAGCTGTGGTAAGGCCTTGTTAAATTTAATACTGGTGACTGCCAAAAAAGCAATTATAGAAAATGGAAAAGAAAATCTAAACCAACTTTACTTGAAGTAGTGAAAATTGCAACAAAGATAAAAGTACAAGAAGTGGAATCTTTAGAAAAGGGTTTGAGTAAATTACATAGAAAAATGGAAATTGTGGGAAAATATATGCAGAAATTTGTTTTGGAAGAGGATTGAGGTTTAAGAGAAGGTAGGAATTGAACAGTTTATGTAATGTTGCTTTGATTGTATGATATGTAACAAAACGTAATGTGTAAATGTGAACTTGTTAATATGGCTTTATTTCTTTTGTAGTAATTTGTTTGCCTGTGTCACAAGTGATATTTCAATAAAGGTGTTTTAAAATATTTTTTACAATGGTTTATTATCTAAGTGAGAAATAGAACTTTCCAATTAACAGACAGTAATGAGACTCCTATCAGGGTAATATCAAGAGTCAGTACTGGATTCGTCACCATTTTTTTCTTTTGTCAACCGCTTACCATGTTCCATTTACTCGAAGTATAGTATTAAAATCCCACAATTAAGCTGCATTGTTGGAAAAAAGACACTTCAGAAGATATCAGTCTACTCTAGCACTTGTTAGTCAGTAACAAACTAATGTGACTCCTCCAAGAGAATGTTAGGAATAAGGATCCCTGTCCTCCAAAGTAGTAGTCTCAGTGAAGGGCCTAGTAGGGGATGCCGTTTTCCAGTCACTAAACAGCTTTAACACAGGAAATCAAACTGGTTAAAATTCATTAACCTGCAAATTCTTTCACCTCCTTAACAGCTTAAGGCAGAAACAAAAACTTAGGAATGATCATCCTTAATACCAGCTTAGTACATGCATTTTCAACATTTGCACTAAACTCATTTTGTCAATAAAGAGAACACCACTGCCTAGTGGCACAGTAAATGTACTTTAAGCCCTGTGCAGTTTTCTAAGCATGCCCCAGTATATAATTTTTTAGGACCATGTATTAATGAATGTGTTTTTAGATTCATCTTCCTAATTGCTTTGAATTATATTTCTTGCTTAATAGAGCAACATTATTTAGTGTGTATTTTAAATTTCTAGATTTGAATATTTTTCCTGTATACAGTGAAATAAAAACAAAAGTACTCCTTTCAGAACATTTCAACCATAAAAGGTTACCCAGACTGTCATTATAATCTTCCAGTATCCATACTATTCTGATTTGTTCACTTTATTGACCATGTATACATTACATGTCTAAATGTGGTAAAATGGCCACAGTAAAGTATTCCAGTTTGCTTTACACAAATACACATTAGTCCTGCAAAAATAGGCTTTTTAGCTTTTTCATCTCAGCTTGGTCCCCAGACCCAGCAATTGTATCTAAATTGCTGACTGCATCCATCTCAGATGCCTGTGTCAAAAATATCGACCAAAGTAATATATTTAAAAATTTTCACACAAAAACACAGTAACCATAGTAAAGTGTTACTTAATTCACACACAGTACTAGTCCTACAGATTAAAGAATTTTTAAAAGTGATAAAAGCATAAGGTACTTTCCAGTTAGCCATCTCTACCCTATGAGCAGTTATAGCAACTTTGTTGACTGTATGCATCTCTTATTTTTTATGAAGAAACAAATTTCATGTACTTTATTGGTAGCTTTGGATATACATGAAACTGTTTGCAGATCACTAGGATCACACCATAGTATTCAGCCACATGTAGCACAGTTTAAATAGAGTATTATGATAAGAGCATAAGAAATATTAAATATTTGATAACATAAGCTAAGTCAGTATGCACAGTCTGCAAAGGTAAAAGTCATCAAAATAGTTCCACATTAAACAAAACTGTTACAAATGCAAATACTGCCATTGGCAAATTACTTTGCATTTCAGTGATTCATCTCCAAATGCAGTGTCTGATGCCTTTGAAGAGTAAATGGCCTATGTTGCATTAAAAATGGTGTGATAATGCTAAAACATTTCCTGAAGTAGGTCAGCTATTTAGTAGGGAACAACAGGCTCATTTTTAATAGACATGCAGTCCAGGAAACCATTGAGGAGCGTAACCCAAAGTCCCAAGTTCCCCAAAAACTGTCTGGTTAATTAATTTGGCCAACTTCACACAGCAGGTAAATGAAGGTTAAAAGATTCAAACATGCACCCATTGGCACGGGATGGATGCTGAAGATCAGTTTTAATCATCACTGCAGTAATGCAGACTGTAAGACCTGAAAAATGTAAATCCCGTTGCTAGAGGCTGTAAAGAAGGTACTGCAAAAAATGTATTACTAAATGCAACATGTTTAGGCTGTATTACACAGTCCAGGCCTGTTGATGAATTAGTTCCTTTTTAGTGCATTGACTAAAGCAAAGCAATTAAAGACAATATAGCTGCTGCTGCAACAGCTTTTGTTCAGCAGTCTACAAGTCCTACAAACATCAGAAGTATTACTAAATACAACATACTGTTCTTTTTGAGGGGTTGATATGCTTGCAGGACACCTGTATATTTTTGACCTCCTTATGTCTTCCCTGTCATCTTGAATGACTGTCTCTTCTGACATCCTTTAGTGCAGGTCTGACCTACGTGAATGACTGATACCAGAGTCAATATAGCCAGAATCATGGTCAAATGGGGCCCTATGAAGAGTAATGAACTAGGACCCCCATAAGCCATATCAATAGTCCATTACTTGACTTTCTGTCCCCCGTTACCATAAAACACTGTTAAAACCTGAGAGTGCTCATGCTGTTTTCATTTGTAAGATTATCACTGAGACTTGGATTTTATTTAAAAAGTTTCTTCTTAAATTTTACAGTATAAACACTGACAGCCATTTTCTAAACAAAACAAAATACTCTCATATTGAAAGGAGACTTATGAGGAGCAGTAAACTTCTTTTTCCTGGAAACTCATGTTTAGTGAAAAAAGCATCTGACACCCCATTAAACTACAAAAGACGTGCTGGGATTCATAATAAAATATATAGTGAAATTCTAAATTAGCAGCTATGTGAAGGGTGCAGAAATCAAAATACAAATGTGTAATTCATTTGATAGCAGCCTTAGACTGCCCACTGGACTTGAGTATGTTTTCAGGAGCAGCCCATGAGTACTGTCGGTGAAGTAACTTGGTCAAAGTCACAAAAAAGACAGAGGCTGAGGGAATCAAATCCTGTACTAGAGGAAGCAGCTCTTTAACAGCTCATAGCCTTGCTCATCTGCACGGAGTGCTAAACAAACGTGTAGTCCGCCCACTACATTTCACAGCTGCATACTTGCAAAAAAGCAAGCTAAATTAAAAATGTATACTTAATATTTTAACTTTAGACTCCTAGACTTAATGCTGTCCAGTTTATTCACAGCTAAGTAATAAATGTACTGTCGACATTCAACAAGGAAACCAAGGATCGTACCCAAAGAACATGGCTCATATTATAATGCTAATCAATGATCAGAGTCCCCCTGCACGAGAGCAGATGCAAGGCTCACAATACTAGATACATACAAAAAACAAGAGCCAGCAAAAGTGACTAAAATAATTGTATTCAAAGATGCATACAGCAAAAAAACAAACCGGTTTCGGCTGGAAAACAACACAGCCTTCCTCAGTGTATAAATTCAATTCAAAAAAACATGCTGTTTAAATAATAGAAAACCATTACCCATTGGTTGAATACTCATAAATATTCATTTAGTCCAGGGGGAAACAAACCCCCAAGCTTGATAATCCACTTTTTTTCTTTGCTATTCAATATATTATGCCACCCAGTTTTGTTTATACGGTTTCCATATACTATATCAATAATGGTGAACGTGAATTGTGCAGTTGGATGCATCAACTGATGTTTATATAAGGCATTTGTCAGTTTTTGGTGTTTAATGTTACTCGTGTTCAGAGATACGTGATCTGATGGGACGAGATGTCTGCCCTACATAGAATGCTCCACAGTTGCATGTAGCCAGGTAAACAACCCAATCATTACTACAATTAGCGAAGAAGCTTATGTCAAAAAACAGGGAGCAATTTCTGCTAGAAAAAACTTTGGATGTGCTGATATATTTGCTAGAATGTTTGTTTGTCTTTTCGGCTTTTCCCGGTTAGGGGTCGCCACAGCGGAACTCCGGTCCACTAATGATTGGCAGTAGATTCTTTTATGGTGCCGAGTTGCCAGCCTGATGCCCAACCTTCAACGAAGGCACGCCCATTCACGCATGTCTTTCGGAGGCCACTCAACCGTGGGAAGTACATGCAGACTCCACACAAAAGGCACTCCAGTTGAGAATCGAACAGAAGAATCTCTTGCTGTGAGGCAACAATGCTACCGCTGTACCACTGCGGCTTTCACCTACCCCTGGAATACAAACTTTTATTAAGAAACACTAATAGAGACTACATAATGCAGAAGAGGCACTTAAAGACTAGCATACATTTTAGCTCAAGGAGAAAAGGCCTTTGCGGAAATGGAAGCAGCTTTTTGGAGAGTATACTCAAAAATATTACAAAATAAAGCTATTTTCACCATTTTAAGGATTAAAGAGTTGTAGTTATAAGAAAATCATGCCATTTTTAACAATTTAGACTGCAATTTAAGAACTGCATAGAAGATAAATATGCATGGACTTGCTTTAGTGATCATAGCTAAAATATGTATAGTAAGTAAATAAGCTGAGTGAAGTGGTTTAGCACTGGTTCTTTTAAGGCTTTTGTAATGATGAGCATCTTAATTGCTAGTGTTTGCCATTATTTGTTTGGAATGATGGTTTTCAAATTGCACGGAGTAATGGATAACAAAGGTGATGGTACTGCTACTTGGCATATAGTAGGAGTAAATGTTAACACCATTTGCTTCCTGTCTTTTAGAGTCTATTTTCTACATAGTATATTTTGGTGGGTCTATATCAGCTTATTGAAAGCTGATAAAATCAAATGCTATATGATCGACCCCTAAAGGTCGAACAACCAAAATTTCTAAGACACGGAACAGCAATTTTTTTCCCAGGAAAAAAAAAATTGCTGTTCAAAAACATAAAGTGGGGGGGCTTTGCCCCCACACCCTCCTTACTTAAATATACAGACTCCGAGATCGCACCACAGTGGAGGAAATGACAAACTCTTGACAATGGCCCAGCAATTTTTTTCCCCGAGGGAAAAAAGTCCCTGTTCTGTGTCTTTGCTGTTTTGGTTGTTCGACCTTTAGGGGTCTATCAACTAGCGTTTGATATGAACTTTCTATAAGCTGATACAGATCCTGTTTTGGTGGTGTTTTCATTTTAAAAGGGATTACCATCCTGAACCAATTCATCAGGGTATTTCTGCTGAAATATTTAGTAAATTTACTGGTGCCCACAGAATAACTGTATTGCAGTAACAGAATGCCTCTGGTATGTGCTTTTATTTATGTATTTATTTTGGTGAATATTGAGAGTAAAGTTAACCCTAGTGCTCATCCCCGTAGAGCCCAAATTTACTTGGAATGTGTCACAGTAGCACTAATAAATGCATCAGTCCCCTGATACTTGTCATAATGCATGACACCCAAATATTGTAATGACATTTATATAAAAACAGCGATTTGACAAGCTGCAGCTTTTTTAGTTGATTGATAAGGGCGCAGTATATAGAAGGGCCTGTTGTTTTCCAACTTGCAATAATGCAGACCATTTAGGAATACATGTGATATTGCTTTGTTTCCAGGGCTTAGATAATTCCTTTAAGATTATCTTATGTTTTGCAGAATTGTGATAGTATTGGTGAGGAGTAGCCCTATCTTTTTTAATGAAAGCTAGTAGGAAATTTACCATGCAGTGCTAGTCAGTGCCATTTTGTAACATTGACAGTGGAAATGCTTTAGACCAAATGTTGATCTGCATTTTTTTAACTACACTGAATGCATTGAGTCCAAAGACTGACTAATGCCCGAATAGGGTTTTTATATGGTACAGCAATTGTATAGGAGAAAAGAATAAAAGGGTGGAACACATGGATGTAGTAATTTGACAAGATTTAAAAAGACTTGTCAGATATGTTAAAAGTGAATAAAGAGGAAAACAGTACATTTATTTACTTAGTTGCAAGTTGTTTACCCCGACTAGTATACAAAAAGGTGGAAAAAGATGGGCACAGACACATATACTTAACTTAAAATAAAGATGTACAAAAGTAAATTAATAGAAATTTAATATTTGATATGTACACAAATAAATGTACATTATATACGAGGAGATACAGTGCAGTGAATAACGTTTATAAGAGGTAAAATGCACTAAACTTTTAAATCACAGAAGATGCTGTTTACCCGTTAATTATTTAAACTATGCACTGCATCACATCTCATGCACTCTTTTTTGACTTTTACATTTCTTGCTGCTGGGTAGAACAGTGACACATCAGGTAATGTTCCTTCACAACTCTTGCGTCTGCTATTCAGTTTTTGGCTGAGATTCTTTCTATGAGGAATATATTATGCCACCCAGTTTTGTTTATACGGTTTCCATATACTATATCAATAATGGTGAACGTGAATTGTGCAGTTGGATGCATCAACTGATGTTTATATAAGGCATTTGTCAGTTTTTGGTGTTTAATGTTACTCGTGTTCAGAGATACGTGATCTGATGGGACGAGATGTCTGCCCTACATAGAATGCTCCACAGTTGCATGTAGCCAGGTAAACAACCCAATCATTACTACAATTAGCGAAGAAGCTTATGTCAAAAAACAGGGAGCAATTTCTGCTAGAAAAAACTTTGGATGTGCTGATATATTTGCTAGAATGTTTGTTTGTCTTTTCGGCTTTTCCCGGTTAGGGGTCGCCACAGCGGAACTCCGGTCCACTAATGATTGGCAGTAGATTCTTTTATGGTGCCGAGTTGCCAGCCTGATGCCCAACCTTCAACGAAGGCACGCCCATTCACGCATGTCTTTCGGAGGCCACTCAACCGTGGGAAGTACATGCAGACTCCACACAAAAGGCACTCCAGTTGAGAATCGAACAGAAGAATCTCTTGCTGTGAGGCAACAATGCTACCGCTGTACCACTGCGGCTTTCACCTACCCCTGGAATACAAACTTTTATTAAGAAACACTAATAGAGACTACATAATGCAGAAGAGGCACTTAAAGACTAGCATACATTTTAGCTCAAGGAGAAAAGGCCTTTTGCGGAAATGGAAGCAGCTTTTTGGAGAGTATACTCAAAAATATTACAAAATAAAGCTATTTTCACCATTTTAAGGATTAAAGAGTTGTAGTTATAAGAAAATCATGCCATTTTTAACAATTTAGACTGCAATTTAAGAACTGCATAGAAGATAAATATGCATGGACTTGCTTTAGTGATCATAGCTAAAATATGTATAGTAAGTAAATAAGCTGAGTGAAGTGGTTTAGCACTGGTTCTTTTAAGGCTTTTGTAATGATGAGCATCTTAATTGCTAGTGTTTGCCATTATTTGTTTGGAATGATGGTTTTCAAATTGCACGGAGTAATGGATAACAAAGGTGATGGTACTGCTACTTGGCATATAGTAGGAGTAAATGTTAACACCATTTGCTTCCTGTCTTTTAGAGTCTATTTTCTACATAGTATATTTTGGTGGGTCTATATCAGCTTATTGAAAGCTGATAAAATCAAATGCTATATGATCGACCCTAAAGGTCGAACAACCAAAATTTCTAAGACACGGAACAGCAATTTTTTTCCCAGGAAAAAAAAAATTGCTGTTCAAAAACATAAAGTGGGGGGGCTTTGCCCCCACACCCTCCTTACTTAAATATACAGACTCCGAGATCGCACCACAGTGGAGGAAATGACAAACTCTTGACAATGGCCCAGCAATTTTTTTCCCCGAGGGAAAAAAGTCCCTGTTCTGTGTCTTTGCTGTTTTGGTTGTTCGACCTTTAGGGGTCTATCAACTAGCGTTTGATATGAACTTTCTATAAGCTGATACAGATCCTGTTTTGGTGGTGTTTTCATTTTAAAAGGGATTACCATCCTGAACCAATTCATCAGGGTATTTCTGCTGAAATATTTAGTAAATTTACTGGTGCCCACAGAATAACTGTATTGCAGTAACAGAATGCCTCTGGTATGTGCTTTTATTTATGTATTTATTTTGGTGAATATTGAGAGTAAAGTTAACCCTAGTGCTCATCCCCGTAGAGCCCAAATTTACTTGGAATGTGTCACAGTAGCACTAATAAATGCATCAGTCCCCTGATACTTGTCATAATGCATGACACCCAAATATTGTAATGACATTTATATAAAAAACAGCGATTTGACAAGCTGCAGCTTTTTTAGTTGATTGATAAGGGCGCAGTATATAGAAGGGCCTGTTGTTTTCCAACTTGCAATAATGCAGACCATTTAGGAATACATGTGATATTGCTTTGTTTCCAGGGCTTAGATAATTCCTTTAAGATTATCTTATGTTTTGCAGAATTGTGATAGTATTGGTGAGGAGTAGCCCTATCTTTTTTAATGAAAGCTAGTAGGAAATTTACCATGCAGTGCTAGTCAGTGCCATTTTGTAACATTGACAGTGGAAATGCTTTAGACCAAATGTTGATCTGCATTTTTTTAACTACACTGAATGCATTGAGTCCAAAGACTGACTAATGCCCGAATAGGGTTTTTATATGGTACAGCAATTGTATAGGAGAAAAGAATAAAAGGGTGGAACACATGGATGTAGTAATTTGACAAGATTTAAAAAGACTTGTCAGATATGTTAAAAGTGAATAAAGAGGAAAACAGTACATTTATTTACTTAGTTGCAAGTTGTTTACCCGACTAGTATACAAAAAGGTGGAAAAAGATGGGCACAGACACATATACTTAACTTAAAATAAAGATGTACAAAAGTAAATTAATAGAAATTTAATATTTGATATGTACACAAATAAATGTACATTATATACGAGGAGATACAGTGCAGTGAATAACGTTTATAAGAGGTAAAATGCACTAAACTTTTAAATCACAGAAGATGCTGTTTACCCGTTAATTATTTAAACTATGCACTGCATCACATCTCATGCACTC
>NC_056743.1:930816808-930864308 GCF_019279795.1 Protopterus annectens | reverse complement strand
ATGTATATATGTGTGTGTGTGTGTGTGTGTACGTACATACTCTCACACATTTGTAGATAAATGTAGCTTTCTAGACATGTAGAATTTCTTTGTGTATGTGTACCCTTGTTTGGTAGGTAATGGAGAAATGAATGTCTCTCTACTACATTGTGTTTCTATATACATTTTACATGGATAAATGTGTGTGTTTGTGTCCAAATAAAGTGCACAAACCTGTGTGTAGGAGCTTTCTTAGTGGTATTAATTAGAATTTCACACATGTTTACATTTTTAAATTAGTTATTGTTTAGTACAGTTGTAGTACAAATTGTGTATCATTATAATAGGTTTTGAGACAGCTATTCACATTTGTCTTCCCCATTTGTATTTTAGGCGGATTATCAAGATGCACCAACAAGACTTGCCTTTTTAGTGACTAAGTTACTGAGGGATGAAAAGAAGATATTGACTTCTGTCCTAAACGCTCAACAGGCAAGTTGGAAGAATTTATGTTTTTGCTGTTTTAAGGGGATGTAGTTTGCTCCATCAAAGAATAACCATGTGAGGGCCATTTTTGTGAACTGAAATTTCTGAAAGGGCATTTTTTGTGAACTTCGCACTTCTAGAAAAACTAGTTGTGTGTATGTGGGAGATAGTCATTCATTACAACTCTTAATTATAGATGTTAAGTTGTCAAACTCGCCTTCATTCTTGCTGGATGGGTTCAGAGCTGATCCTCGGCTCCGACTCTGCACTTGCTAAGCTCGAGAGCTAATTTTACCAGCTCGAGGCAACCCTATATCCCATGATGCAAGGCGTGACTACCCAGATCTCATTTGCCGCTTCGCGAAGAGGTCTTCTTTTACCAGCTCAGGTAGTGTTTTTGTGATTTAACTTTCTACAGTTAAAAATCTTCCCTTTTTCCGGCCTTTTTTTCTCAGTATTAGAGTTAGTCTTCTATAGCTATCTCCTTAACCCTATACTCCCTCAACCTAATAGGTTTAGTTATTTTCCCCTTCAGGCCTTAAGCCTCCCTTTCCATAATTCCTGTCAGGGTGTTTGAGTGTTGTACTTAGTCCCCCCCCCCTCCTTCTTATGTTAACTGTGTGGTTGAACTTTGTGTGTGTGTGTTTGTGCACTGGGCATAATTATGTCCAAAGAACCGAAGGTCTCAGGCTTCAAGAAGTGTGACTCGTGCTGTCAGAAGATGTCTCTGACAGACGGTCACACTTCTTGCGTGTACTGCCTGGGACCTCTACACCTGCAGGACTCCTGTGCCATTTGTCATTCTTTTAGCCACAGAGTCCTGCAGGAACATAGGAATAAATTAATCCTACGAGGCTTATTGAAGCCGGAGAGCTCCCCGACCAAGACCGGGTCAGGGAAGCCCTCTAAGCCACCTAAGCCCCAGGCTTTGAGTTCGAAGCCTTCGGCTGTGGCTCCGACTCCTTCGGAGTCTAGGTCGGCTCTGGCCGGAGCCGATCTTTCTCTCTTAGAGGCGGTGGTATCGGTGCCGGCCGGCTCCGATACACCTGCATCGAAGTCTGTCGGCTCCGGCTAGAGCCGACATTTCCATGTCCCAGACTGGAGCCGATAAGTTATCGGCTCCGACTGGAACCGAGGGGTCTTCGGCTCCGATGGCTCCGACTAGAAAGAGATCTCGGTCTCCTTCCCTGGAGTCGATTCGCTTGGCTCCGGGATCTCTACATTCGGAGTGGAGCCATCGGAGCCGATCTTCTAGGTCTTCCAGGCTTAAGCAGATTGCTGAAATCACAGGCACTGGCCCAGATGCTCCATAGCCCATCTCAGCAGACGACCGCTATCACTCACCCCCCTGAATTTCCTCCTTCGACTCTCCTCCAGAGTTCGGAGCCAGAGCTTCTCGAAACCTTGACTGTTGGTGCGTCGGAACCGATACCACCCTTTCGGCTCCTTCGTCTTCGACTCCGATTTCCTCCATGACACCTTCCATGGAGGGATCCAGTCGTCGTGACTCCCGCGTCGGCTCCGAGTGGGCGAGTGGCATCGGACCCTTGTCCGGCCCCGTTCTCCCTCTCGGAGCTTCGGCGTTGGTGAGTTCGGCACCGACATCGGCCTCGGAGCCTTCTCTTTCGGCGGGGCCGGGAGTTCCTGTTTCTTCGGAGCGGGAGCTCTCTGGCCTCCCTGGAGGGGGAGCCTTTGAGGTGATGAGGAGTGTTCTAGCCCCTCAGCTAAGTTAACAGTCAGTTCCATTAGCTCCCCCCTCCTCGGTGCCTGCTGATATCTCTTCCCACTCTCTTGCTCCCGGACCCAGAGATCCATCGCCCCAGGTTTCCCCACTGGGGAGAACTTCCTCTTCCGAGGTTTCTCCTGATCCTTCGGAGGAACCCCCGCGTAAGAGGACGTGCAAGAGGAAGCACATAGACTCCCCTGAGTCTACAACATCTGATACTGACTTAGATGAGTCGGAGGGATCCCCAAGGTCCCCCTCTGAGGATGTCTCCTTTTCAGACATCTTGGAACTCCTTAAACAGAGGGGGAACTGGCCTTCCATTAACCCCGCCGAGGATGAGTCAGTATACCTGGAGGCTTTTGGATCTCGACCTTCCACCTCCTGGGTGTCTCCGCCTTTCGACCCTCTCATGGAAGTGGTGGCTCGAAGGGCGTGGGTGACCCCAGATTCTGTGGAACCAGTCCCTAGGAGGCCATCTAAATTTATCACGGCCCCGGTAGACGAGCAGTTTCTCACCAAGGTTGTCCCTGTTGATGCCATTTATGGTGGCAGCTGCCACCAAGAAGGAACTTGCCGATCCTTCTATACCTGTCCATCCTCCTAACAAGGAGTCTAGGACCATGGATAGGTACAGTAAGCAGATTTTTTCCTCAGCGACCTTCACTATGCGCTTGCTGAATTATCTCTGTCACCTTACCCAGCTTCAGAGAGATATTCTCAAGGAACTAGGTGAGGTAGTACAGGTTCCGTCAGCTGCCGGGGCTCAAGAAAAAATTACCTCGCAGCTGGGAATCCTAAATTCCTTAACAAACTCCTCCATGCGGCTGATGGAGCGAGTAGAGCCGCAGGCACAGGAGTGGCCCTTAGGCGTCAGTCCTGGATGCGGCTTTGCAACTTCACAGATCCCTTTAAGGCGTCCTTCACAAATACTCCCTTCGATGGTTCGGCTTTGTTTGGACCTCAGGTGAAGGAAACATTGACCAGATGCGAGCACGACGGCAAGACTCTTTCTGCCATAGGAGTCCGTTTCTCCACCCCTTCAAGACCTTATCCTAAAGGTCAGAAGGGAGGGAAGATGTGGTTCCGTAAATCTCAGGGAGTCACGCCGGACGCACGTGGTCAGTTTACCCCCAGAGGCAGAGGGGATAATAACAATAGACGCCGCCCTAGGGGCAGAGGGGGTCCGCAGAATCAGGGTAGCAGAGAGCCTCTCCCTGACAAAAACCCTTCCAGCATCCCTGAGGTGTTGCCCGACTGTCCACCCTTGAAGGCAGTCGGGGGAAGATTGTCGCTGTACCCAACAGCCTGGCTTTCCCTTTCTCAAGACATTTGGGTACAGTCGATCATATCCGAGGGTTACAAGATTCCCTTCGAAAACTATCCTGTTCCTCGGAAGGTATCCCTCCCAGACGTTGCACCCGGTCTAAGGGAGTTCTCAAAGCTGGAGGTATCAAAACTTCTAGCAAAAAGAGCCATCCAGCCAGTTCCAGCAGACCAAATAGGATCCGGGATCTACTCAAGATTCTTTTGGTCCACAAAAACGGGAGATTGGAGACCAATTCTAGACCTCAGCAGACTAAACAAGTTTGTCAAGAAGGCAAGATTCCGGATGGTCACGCTTCAGTCCATTTTACCCTTTTTGGGCAAGGACAACTGGATGTGCTCGGTAGACCTTCAGGATGCGTACTATCACATAAAAATTCACAGGCGCTCCAGAAGGTTTCTCCGCTTTCGGCTGGGGACCAGTCATTTTCAATTCAGAGCCCTGCCCTTTGGTCTCACTGCAGCCCCCAGAGTGTTCACCAAATGCATGGCAGCGGTCACGGCTCACCTGAGACATCAAGGATTCCAGTTGTTTCCGTATCTAGACGACTGGCTCCTCACGGCCACCACCAGACATCAACTTCTCCAGGCCAGGGACTACACTCTTCATATGTGCAGCCAGTTAGGAATTTCCATAAACTTCGAAAAGTCCTCCTTGTTACCTTGCCAGTCTATTACCTTTATAGGCACAGAACTAGACACTGTTGGGATGTCAGCAAGACACACAGATCAAAGACTTCTGGACATCCAAAAATATGTTCAGATCATCCTACTCAGCAAAAAGATCAGGGCCAGGTTTGTCCTGAAGGTGCTAGGACTTATGGTGGCTGCCATCGTACTTCTTCCTTTGGCTCGCTTCCATATGCGGCTACTGCAATGGATGTTGTTCACCCAGTGGTCCTTCCAGCAGCTTCCCATGCGCCACGAGATCATCGTGACACAATCTTGCAAGAGTCACCTGACCTGGTGGATTTCTTCCCCTCAAGTCCTCCAGGGGAAGACCGTTTGTTCCCCCGGCCCTGGTTGCCACAGTCACATCGGATGCCTCCCTGATCGGGTGGGGGGGCATTATCAGGGCAGGATGGTCCATCGCACTTGGCAACCCTTCGAATACCATCTGCACATAAATGTCCTAGAGATGAGAGCAGTGCTTTTAACGTTGCAAGCCCTCAACGACTTTCTTTCTTTAGGAACTATTGCAGTTCAAACGGACAACATGTCCGTAGTATGGTACATGAACAAACAGGGTGGGACCAAGTCCTATCCACTGTGTCGAGAAGCTCTCAGACTTTGGCAGTGGGCAATCTCCTCTCATCGGTTTCTGATAGCTACGCACATCTCCAGGAAATCCAACTTCATTGCGGACAGATTGAGCAGAGCTATTCTCATGCCTCACGAGTGGTCTCTCAAACAATCAGTAGTGGAGGAGATTTTTTCAGAAGTGGGACTTCCCTTGCTGCAACCTTTTTGCTTCACCCCAAAACAGCAAATGCCCAGACTTCTCCCTCTTTCCACTCGAAGGCCAACCTCCCAGAGACGCTCTAACCCAGGTTTGGCCCCGGGGACTTCTTTATGCTTTTCCTCCATTCCCCTTGATACCTCAAGTCATTCAGAAAGCTACCGTTTTGAGAGCCAAGTTGATTCTCATTGCCCCTTACTGGCCTCGACAAATTTGGTTCCCGTTCCTTCATCGCCATCTATTGGTACAGCCTTGGCGTCTGGACCCAGTTCCAGATCTTTTGACCCACCAGTCGGGTCATCTGCACCAGGCCATTCGCTCTCTCAACCTCACCGCTTGGTTGCTCCACTTCCTTCATTAGCCAGGCTTCCTATGATTTCTAATCCTGTACGGGATATCATAGTAGCTTCTCTAAAGTCCTCTACCAGAAAGATTTATGCTAGTAAGTGGCAGCGTTTTTCCTTCTGGGCAAAGTCCAGGGACATAGACCCCTTTACTGCCCCAGTTCAGTCAGTTTTGGACTTCTTAGCTGAGATTTTTCAGTCGGGTTCTTCTTCTTCGACAGTCAAAGTCCAGCTGGCAGCAATCTCAAATTTTCATGTTGGCTTAACAGACCAGAACATAATGTCTCACAAGCTTTGTAAAGCCTTCCTTAGGGGTATCTTTCTACTAAAGCCCCCAATTAAAGATCCTCCTCCGCAATGGGACCTGAATTTAATGTTGACATCCCTAATTCTTCCCCCCTTCGAACCGGCTGCTACATGCTCTTTAAAATTTCTCTCTTGGAAGACAATTTTTCTGGTGGCTATTACTTCAGCTAGGAGAGTGTCTGAACTTCATGCTCTCTGTGTTCGACCTCCCTACTTGGTTTTCCACAAGGATAGAGTATCTCTAAGAACAAATCCATCCTTTTTACCCAAGTTGGCTTCCCAGACGAATCTAAACCAGTCTGTTGATCTTCCAATATTTTTCCCGAATTATTCAGACAGAGCGGAACAGAAACTGCATTATTTGGATGTTCATCGCCAGCTCAGATACTACTTGGATAGAACTAAACAATTCAGAAAATCTGATCAGCTTTTTCTTTCTTATGCAGAAAACAGAAAAGGTCTCCCGGTCTCCAAGGTGACCTTATCGAAATGGCTCTCTTCTACTATTTCCCATGTTTATCTCCTTAGGGGCAAAGAATTGCCCTCCAAACCTAAAGCACATTCTACTAGAGGCCTAGCCACATCTAAAGCCTTTCAGGCTAGGCTACCTATTGACACCATTTGTGCAGCAGCCACTTGGGCCATGCCTCATACCTTTGTCTCACATTACAAATTGGACTTGGCCTCCAGAGACAGAGCTAGGTTTGGTTCCACAGTTCCCAAGAGTCTGTTCCATTGAGCCACCCAGGATAGAGGTGCTAGGGACGCGGTCCCATCCAGCAAGAATGAAGGCGAGTTTGACAACTTAACATTAAGAAATTATGTACCTACCATAATGTTCCATGTTAGTTGTCTTCTCTCGCCTTCTTTCTTGCGTCCCTCCCTCCTTTCCCCCTAGCCTGGACAAACCTTGAAGTTATACTCTTCTCTGGGGACGAGTTTATTCTTCCTATGGACTCCAGTTGTGAGTGGTCACTAGTTTTACTAGTTCCCCTGTGTTGTGTTTACACATTTGGTTACTTTCTTCTCCTTCTGTTGGAAGAAGATAATGGGCATATTTCTATAGCTACCAAACGAGATCTGGGTAGTCACGCCTTGCATCATGGGATATAGGGTTGCCTCAAGCTGGTAAAATTAGCTCTCGAGCTTAGCAAGTGCCGAGTCGGAGCCGAGGATCGGCTCCGAACCCATCCAGCAAGAAAGAAGGCGAGAGAAGACAACTAACATGGAACGTTATGGTAGGTACATAACTTCTTATTAACACCTGGGTCATTGCATCTTGGAGGAGAAATGCAGAGACTGTGGCTATTCAGTCGAGATTAAAGGTGTGTAATTTGTGCAACCCTAAAAGAAAACCAAAAACCAGATGCAATGGGTTCATGTAGCCATCAGGGAAAAACACATTGACCAGAGTGGAAAATCCCAACATGCATAAAAATGGTTTGCCAATGAGTGTGTAAATGTAAAAAGCAGTTTATTCCATAGGCAAATTATAAATTAGTTAAGCGATTTTATCCCTGCAGCTCAGGGGACTTCAGAACTAATTACAATAAAATTAGTTAAGCTTTGAATAGCAATTTATAAAATAAAAAATCACATGACGATAATTACGATCATTGGCAGCCGCGGTGGTGCAGCGGTTAGCTTTGCCATTTCACAGCAAGAGGTTCTTCGGTTCGATTCTTGGCTGGGTTGCCGTCTATGTGGAGTCTGCATGTCCTCCCTGTGGTCGCGTGGGTTTCCTCCGGGTTCTCCAGTTTCCTCCCACATCCCAGAGACATGCAGTAGGTAGATTGGATACTCTAAATTGGCCCTAGGTGTGAGTGTGTGCATGTGTGTGCCTTCTGTGGAAGGTTGGGTGCCGGGCTGGCAACTTGCCACCGTAAAACTCAACTGCCAATCATGAGCGGACAGATGATCCGCTGTGACGACCCCTAACCGGGAAAAGCCGAAAGAAGAAGATAAACAGAGTCAACAAAAAATTCCTATGTAAAATATGTGCTTTAAGTAAAAATCATTCTTCTTCACAATAAAAGCACTTAGGGTATATACACTTATTTATATTATAGATTTCACTATCACAACTTTGCTGCTCTCGTCTTCAACACTGAATTGATGGACATTTGGTCTTTGAGACCGGGGTGTGTAGAAGCATTTAATCTGAGTTGTCACACTAGCTCCTAGTATTCTATTCTTGTTTCCCATTGTCTGCGTAATACATCTAATGTATATATTACAGATTTCACTACGTGCTTTTAATGTGAAGAAGTCCCAAGCTATGCGGACAAAACCACTTAAAAAAACTCATAATTTGTGTGGAATAAATTGTATTTTACATTTACACACTTGTTGGTAAACCATTTTTATGCATGAGGAGATTTTCCATTCAGGTCAACATGTTTTTCCCTGAATATTTAATGATCCTTGTATAGTTGGGCTCTAGCTTGTATCTGATAACATTAAATGATCATTTGTAGATTGTAGATGCTTGTGGGTGAAGGAGCATTTCTCACGATCTCTAGAACATGATTTGCCATTTTCTTCCCAAAACAAAACATTTGTAGTATAATCTTTCCTTTGTTAGTATTTTAAGCTGCATCAGTTTCACTCTTCTTCCTAATCTGTCACCCTCACATGTTCCCTTTGAAATTTCTTCTTAGTTTATGTTGCAGCCTTTCTCCATGTGTTTAACTGCATATATTGTCTACATCTCCTTGAATGTAGGCATGAATTTAAATAGTCGGTTGATATTAAGGATCTTTTGTATGGAAGACAACATTGACTTTGTTCAGTCTTGTTTAGGTTAGCTATGGTGACATAATTATTTTAACAATTTGACCCAAGCAAGTTGATTTTGTATCCTTTCCAAAGGATTCTTGTACCTCAACTTTCCTTCCAGCTTTGGGATATATGGATACCTGTATATAATATATTTGATTACTTACATATTTCATTTCCTTCTCCTTTGTTTGGTGGGAAATACCCCAAAGTGTTCCAAGACATTTTGAACTGTGACTCTCAGAGATATCTCAATGTTGTGAAGATGCCTGCTTCCTTCTTTGCTCAGTTTTGCAGCACTCGTACATTTTAAGACCTGCAGAGTTTCTAGAAGATTTACTGGAAGGGTTAATTTGATGACATTCTTGTCATTGTTAAAGTTATGGATCTGCAATGTCTCTTTTTTAAAGCCCTTCATTCCTATTTTTAAGCTTATTGTTAGAGTTTTACTGCAGGTAATATTTTGCATAGCAAGTTCTGATCCTGTTTGAAAACTTTTCTGGGCTTTAGAAGAAAAGTAATAGTCCCCATGGTGTGACTGTTAATGGGGCTCACTGCAGTGATTTTTGACACTGTACCCAGCAGTTTGATGAGACATTAGGTACTTTTCACTTTCAAACATCCTTTGTGTATGTGTGTCTGTGTGTGTGTATTTTTTTTGTACATTTTGACTTGCTTCCTATGATAGTCATTTACTTCAGATTCATACATTCAGCTAGAGTTTGCAAGTTTGTCAGCCACTGCCAGACACTTCCTTGTAGGAGAGGATTGTTAAGTGTAGATTCATCAGATTGGGTATTAATCTGACCCTGTATCTCTGTTTTTGAAACTGTCATTTTCTGTGTGTATCTTTTTGGTCTTTATCCCATTTTTGTGGAGATCCATTATTATGGCTGCCTTTGTAGGTTAATTGATGCCTACACCCTGTGTAATCCCATACATGTTACTATGTTTGTAGCTTTTAGATGATTACCCTTTTCACCAGGTCATAATTTAAAAAAACAGTGAAGTTCTACTCAAGCAGCCATCATGAAGGAGACTTGGACACATATGATATTTGAGCACTTTTGTTCTTTTTATTATATTAATAACTTCTTCAGAATGAAACAACTTCATGTCCACATTTAAAACTAAAGTTTGTTTCATTCTCAAGAAGTTGAGTTTTAAATATGGACATGAAGTAGTTTGTTTCATTCTGAAGAAGTTCTTAGTATAATAAAGAGAGCAAAAGAGCTCAAATGTCATATGTGTCCGAGTCTGCTTTGTGCTGGCTGCTTGAGTAGAACTTTACTGTTTTTTGGTTTCAGGTTTGTTATTGTTCTAAGCCACGGTTGTTTTTGTTCTGTGTCATCATTTTACCCCTTCTGGCATGACTTCAGGTAAGGGGAAGAGCTGCATCACCAGCTGTCTTATATTTTCATTTGCTTGTTTAATCATTCATTTTACTATAACACAGACTAGATAAAAAGGCATGTTGTGGGGTGTGGACTTGCATTGTAGCCACTACAAAAAATTATATAATGTCAGCTTTGGACATGGACTTGTGAACCATTTTTCATGCTTACGCGCTCTATTTAAGATCAAGATGAAAACTGTCAGGATAATAACTTCAGAGAACAAAAACTTTTAGCACAATGGTTCAGGCAATAGAAAGTGGAAAGGGTTGTTGCCAAGCTTAAGGAACTTGTAACAAGGAAAATAACCAGAGATCCTGTAGAGGTATGAGAAATATTTCTGAAATGTATGAAATTCTATATAAAGCAGAGAAATGTGGAAATCAAGAAAAGGTACACAAATTAAATATGCCAAAGTTAGAAGTAGATGAGTCTCAATTACTAAGAGTTAGGATAGGAGGATATGAGATAAAAATGGTGATTTATAACCAAACTACTGGAAAGTCCCCAGGAGCAGATGATATGACTGTGGACATTTGAAAGCTAGGAGAGGGAAGAAAGTGATATAGAGCTTGAAGGTTTTAACAGTATTTTAAAAGGAGGAAAAGCACCATCATCCTGAAAGAAAGCTGTGGTGGCTGTAGTACCTGAAGATGGTAAGGTCCCATCAGATCCAGCTTTGTATAGGTTTGTTTTGACTCTAAATCATGATTATAAAGTGTTTGTCAATAATGGCTAAAAGAATGGCAAAGGCGATGCCAAAATTAATAGACATGATTTAATGTGGTTTTGTGGAGGACAGGCAAACATTTCACAATGTCAGTAGAACAGTGATGATCCAGAGGAAAGCAGAATGTAAGAAAATACCACTGCTGTTGGTGGGTCGTAATGCAGAGCAAGCATTAAACAGATGAAGCTAAGATATCTCTTTCATTTCCCTACTATAAAAAAAAGCGTTTGCAGGGTTTTGCACACCGAGCAGTGCCGGTTAGCTACGGTTAAATTATTCCTGGCTCCACTAAGTCTCCTCTGCAGTTTTTCCCATGAAACTAGTCTAACTCTCAACCTAAGCACTCAAAAAAGCATCTTACAGCCCAGCACTTGCTCAGACCTAATAGCAAGCACTAATATACCCTGAAACTGATTGCCCAATAGGGCAAGGCTCTCTATTCACCCCTCACCAACCAAGCGACTAAGCAGCCCTCCCTACTATTCAGGCATGACCAAACGGCAACTTCAGGTGCACTCTCCAGTCAAGCTGGTGAATCTGGATATACTGAGGCAATGTTAAAACTGCCTCATGTGCACAGACAACCCTCTCATCTTACCACAAAACACTAACATATGCGAGAGATCCAGTTATACAGCCAAAACTGGAAGCTAAGCTGTCTCTACCCAAGACTGGAACAGACAGTCAAGAGGAGAAGGTTAACACTTGCACCACAACTCCAGCTGCACACAGACCTACTAAAACAAAACTGGCAAAAAATACACATAAATACAAAAAAACACACTCAAAGGCTCTAAATAAAAACTTGCAAAAGCATCAGAGACCTCCAAAGCAGAAAACCAAACAACCTGCACTTCCCATCACAAACCAGACAACACATAAAACACAGAATTAGTGTGCCGCACAGTCGCAGCCCTTAAAGCGAAATAACATACCTAACACACTAGTAATAGGTGACTCGATAGTCAGGCACACTGGCGTCCCACTCACTAGGCTGGACAAGCAGAATGTTACTGTTGGCTGCCTGTCGGGAGCCAGAATCCGCCACATAACACAAGCACTCAGGTCACTCCAGAACAAGTACATATATGACTCTGTCATTGTCCATGTTGGTGTGAATGACCTGAGATGTACCCACCTCCGTAAACAGCACAATTAACAAAAAACTGAGGGTTATGCTACTCAACGCCAGGCATTTAAATCTCAAAATGCATGCGCTCGAAGCACTCCTCGGTATGGAGAACGTTGACATCTGTGCAGTTACTGAAACCTGGTTCAAGGCTCCAGAGTGTACCCCAGCATTACCGGACTACAACTCATACCACACTTTTCAGCCACAAAACACAGACCGAAACACAAAAGGAGGGGGTGTATCCATATTCATCAAGGATACCTACACCTCCAGGTTAGTGGTGCAGCATGATATCTCTGAGATCATCCATGTGCAACTAATGTCGGGCAAATCTGCAATGCAAATTGTGGCCTGCTACAAATCACCCTCCATGACCCAGGACCACCACTCCACCTTTCTGGAGACACTGGAAAACATGAAGGTCTTACCAAACACCCTGGTATTGGGCAATTTCAATTACCCTACCATTCACTAGGAAAACTACTCGAGTACAAATACCCAGGCCCAGCGCTTCCTGGAATTCATCAACTCAAACTCCCTGGATCAGCTGGTAAACTCCCCTACCAGAGGTGAAAACATATTGGACCTGGTCATCACCAACATGAGCGACAGGTGTTCCACACTGGAGGTCAACCAGTCACTGGTTAGATCAGACCATAAACTAATCACTCTGGATGTCCACACCCCACCCCCACCCCCAACTAAGGAAACCACAGTAAAAATATTTTCTAAGGCAAACTTCACCTTACTTAAGACAGAGGTGCTAAGTTTCACAGCCCCCACGCTAAAGGATAATGCTGCCCAAGATGCAGAAACCTTTACAAATGAACTCTGTGAGCACCTACAAGGATGCATGGATCATGCCATCCCTAGCAAAACCAAGACTCACTCCTCTAAGAGAAGGAAACCAGTTTGGTGGACCCCTGCAATAAACAGGCTGTACAATAGGAGGAGGAAACTAGTTCAGAAAAAAAGCAAATCCCAAGAAGGAAAAACATCCCTGATCAGTATCAGTAAGAAACTGAGGTCCCTCATGAAATCATCCAAGGCTAACTTCGAAAGACAAATAGCCAAGGATTCAAAAGATAACCACAAAGCCTTCTTTAGGTGTGTTAAGAATCTAAGTGGCAACTCGCAGATATGCACTGAACTAGTGCAAAATAGCACAAAATATACTGAACCTACTGATATTGCCAACATCGTAGCAGATAGATTCAGTGCAAACCTCACCCCCCTCTCACCTCCAGAACGGCCCATGACAATACCGGAAAAGTGTAGTGTCCCAAAAATCAGACGCAGAGGTGAAAACAGCCCTTTCAAAAGCCAAAAACACCGCCTTAATGGGACCAGATGGTGTCCCAGGCTGCGTCTTGCATGAACTACAGAATGAACTAACCCCCCACCTAAACATGCTGTTCAACCTCAGCCTCTCCACAGGCTACATGCCCATAGAATGGCGCACAGCAACGGTTATTCCTCTCCACAAAGGAGGTGCCACAACTGACCCTGGTAACTATCGCCCCGTAAGCTTGATCTGCAAGCCTGTGGAGCACATCATCATAACAAAGACATTGGGAACCTCCAAACACTTGACCCAACCCAGTTCGGCTTTGTTAAGGGCAGATCATGCCTACTAAACCTGGTTGACTTCTTCGAGACGGTCACCAAGGCCATAGACGAGGGAAAGGTGGTTCACACAGCCTACCTTGACCTCGCCAAGGCTTTCAACACCATTCCCTACTCTGGTATTACAGAAAAACTCACCAGCCTGAACATAAACCCCTACGTCACTAGATGGGTTGCCAACTGGCTTACAGACAGAACTCGCACGGGAAGAATTGCTGGCTCCAGGTCTGATTCTAAACCAGTCATAACTGGTGTCCTGCAAGGCTCGGTCCTGGGACCCCTACTGTTCGGCATACACTTCTCAGAAAAACACAGGAGGACTATGGCTAACCAAGTTCGCCGATGACTGCAAACTGGGAGCCATAACTGACTCTCTGGCTGACACGGACATTCTCCAAAAGGGCCTTACGGAGACTAACATCTGGTGTCAGTCATAGCCTCAAGCTAAATACCAAAATATGCATAGTCATCCCATTTGGGAAAAACAAAACACCCATGAATTACCACATAGGTGGCAGCCCCCTTAATACAAAAGAGGTAATAAGAGATCTGGGGACCCAGGTAGATAGTAATCTCTCCTTTGACAATCATATTGCCAAAGTAGTTAGGAAATCTTTCTTTGTGGCCCATCTGATTACTAAAGGGTTCGCATCTAGAAATAGAGAGGTTATAGTGCCCCTCTACTCGTCACTCATTAGACCCATCAATAGAGTACAATGCCCCATTTGGGATATACCTCACAAGACACTTCCAACAGCTGGAAAGACCACAAAAGTATCTTACCAAGAGAATTACTGGTCTCAAACATATGTGCTATGCAGCCCGACTGAAAAAACTCCGGCTTTACTCATTGATATATTGCTTACTCAGAGGTGACCTCTGCCTGACTTAAACAGCCATGTCCAACTCAGAATTGATGGACATGCTCCACCTAAAGAAATCCAAGTCACTGCGAGCCATGAGCTCTGGTGAGCTAAACCTCACCACAACAATAAATAGAACATGCTGGAGGTATAGATTCCTGTCACAGAGACTCCCCATG
Source organism: Protopterus annectens (assembly GCF_019279795.1). Taxonomy (NCBI): domain Eukaryota; kingdom Metazoa; phylum Chordata; order Ceratodontiformes; family Protopteridae; genus Protopterus; species Protopterus annectens. Next base: position 930,849,983 of record NC_056743.1, on the reverse strand, counting down.
CTTTGGAACAAAATTCCAAATTACATCAGGCAGAGCCCCCTCACTAACGCTCTTAGAGAGAAACCTTGATGAGTGGATGGGTAACAAAAATACACCCCTGGGATCACTTCATTGGCTCTGCTTGACAGAGGATCAGTTAATTAATCAATGGGGCAGCGAAAAACTGACACACTCTGGCAAGGCTTGCTTATAAATGTAGCCTAGTACCTACATATGAACCTATATTATGAGTAGGGCAGTGTAAGCATTCCATTCCCTCATAAAATTATAAAGTTGCTTAGGATGATCTATGAGGGATCGGAGACAAAATTTCTCATGTGTGTGTTTGTGTGTGGGGGGGGGTCCTCTCTGTTTGAGCAGTGGTGTTCTCATTCCCCTTTATTTGCCAGCGGTTCTAAGTGTAAGGCAAAAAAATAAGGGACTCAGAAATTCAAGGAAATAATTGGTATGGTAGTCAAGAAAAGTTGGCTTTATTTGCAGATGATATTGTTTTATACCTGATGAAACCAGAAAAGGACATTTCAGTGTTGTGGAGCATTCTGATACAGTTTCAAGTCTTTTTGGCATACAGAATTAATGAAGATAAAACAAAGGCAATATTCATGGGACGTTATAAAATGAAGTACTGAGGAGTGTGGATTAAAAGAATACTGTTAAGGCAGCTAAGGATATGTGGGAAGAGACTAAAAGGATTGTAAAAAAATGAAAAATTGCAAGGTCTGTTTTATGTATATGGATAGTAAGAGTCAAACAGTGAAAGTGTTTTTAGATCTTTAGTTTTATATTTTTATCAACCAGAGGAGAAGTTGTGGATAGCATTTAATAGAGAGTTGAATGAAGGATGTTAACTGGGAGGGGAAGAGGTCAAGAATCAAGTGGGTTAAGTTTATCCTTCTAATAGAACAATGTGTTTTGATATTTCAGAGCTGCACAATTAAGGCTCTTATAGCACAAGCAGAAAGCAGTAATTCAGTGTGAAGAAGGATAATCGATGGCGCAGTGGTAGCATTGTTGCCTCACAGCAAGAGGTTCTCCGGTTCGATTCTCAGCAGGGATGCCTTCTGTGCGGAGTCTACATGTCCTCCCTGCATTAGTGTGGATTTCCTCCTGGTGTTCTGGTTTACTACCATGTTACAAAGACATGCATCTGGAGCATTTCTCCCCAGCCTCTGCTGAAAATTGGCTTTGTTTCAAGTCGGATTTTCCTGGTTAACAAATGTTAAATAAAATAATGAAATTGGGGGCGACTCAAGAAACAAGAGAGAGGCTTTGGATTTTGGATGCATATAATTTAGGAGAATTGCAATAACCGTATAGAATATCATATTCATAAAGTAGCAAAAAGTATAAGAACTATGACAACATGGGAATAGATAAAAGAGATTCTGCTGATAAGGATGGCTACAATTAGGGTACAGAGAAATAGGCAACAGGGAGCTGGAATTTACTGAAGGAAACTGGTAAAGGGACCAAAGTTTTGGGAGCAAATAACTAGAGAAAGATAAAATGGGAAGAGTCCAAGTTGGACTGAAGGCTAGAGATTGCATTCCCTGCCAAGGACTGATATCAGAGTATAGGCAAAGAGAAAGAAATAGGCTATCCTAAGTAAAAGACCAGCACTGGCAGAATTTTTAGTAGTATCTAGAGCAGAAGGGATAATTAGTGGGGAATGTAACATATTGCATGATAACTATAGGAATCAGTATGAGGAGGTTAGAAAGGATTTGGAAGAAAAATTGGATAAGCAATTCACAAAGAAACGATGGAGGGGGGTGTATGTATTTCTACGGATATGCAACAAAGTTTAGACGATTTAGGACCATTGCTTGGAAGTGTTTGAATAGGTATTTTTATACCCCAAGCAGACTTCAAAAAAATTTTCCTCAGGTTGATTGCAAATGCTGGAGGGGAAGAAAGAGGTAATTGGGAACATAATTTCTGGGAGTATAATGAGTTGGCAGACTTTAAAAATTCCCTGAAAACTACTCTAACAGATGTATTGAATAAGTAAATTGATGTAACTAAGGAAATTATTTTTTGAGATATGATACAGAATTGGAATTGTCTAGACATAGTAAGGAATTGCAGACTTTAATTCTGGTGCCTGCCAAAAACGCAATTACTAGAAAATGGAAATCAAAGTCTAAACCAACTAGAAGTTGAGCGATATAGCAACAGATATAAAACAACTGGAATTGGTGTCTTCAGAAAAGGGTAAGAGCAAATTACATAGGAAAAAAGGGAGAATTGTGGAATAATACATGTAGAATAATGTTTTGGAGGAGGAATGAGGTTTAAGTGAAGGCAGGAATTGAATGAGCTTTGTAATGTTTGAATGATAGCGATTGGATGTATTATAAATGAAGTAAAATGTGTTCTTCTGTAAATATTTCAGCATGTTTTGTTTTCATTCATATAAATGTATGTTATAACTGATTGATTATTTAATAAAGATGTTTCCTGTTTAAAAAAAAAAAATGAAAACTGTCATTTCCTATTTCATCCCATCCATCCAGTTTGACTGATGAGATTATAGATGTCTCATGTTTGTGATTCAACAGTTCTATCCTGGTACTCAAATCTCAAGCTTCTTTCAAACTCCCATACTGCATCTTATTTCTAGCCCTACCGCAGATCTCATTTGTCACTCTGAAAGACGAACATGATTCAGGTGCACAGCTAAGTGAAAAACCTGTTATGTGCTTAGTAGTTTACTCAGTTTATTTCTGTCATATAAATATTTTTCAAACATTCTGTTTCTTTTCTTGCCTTAAAATCGGTACGTTTCTGAATAACTTATTTCAACAACTTTGTGAGCAATGGGCGGATAGGCCTAGATACATCTCCTGCTACTTTTGCATAGAATAGTGTAGTTCTTTTTTAAAAATATTTTAACAGTTTGAATAGCTAAAATCTTTTTGCTAATCCTTGTATTTTTACTGTTTATAGTTTCCTGTGTGTTTCAAGGTTGGTTCCAAAATTTCTTATAGGTATTTAGTCATACATTTTTCTGTCTGTAATGGATAGTGCTTATGCTTATACTAAATATAATGGGCAAGTGCTTTAAAAATGTGACAAATGAGACCATGTGATTCTGCCCCAGGGCACTCATGACCCTTGAATGATACGCTTAGGACCAGGCCACCTTTTGGTAACACACAGCATATAGTTTCATAGGTTCATAAGAGATTACTAGGCTAACTGCTTAAGAGTCCTTACAAGCATAGACAGTATAACTTGATTTTGTCCAATATATGGCCACTACAGCCAGAGGATGGGATGGATTTCTGCTTATGCCTTGAGTATCTTACAAATTTCCTCTGTCCATAAGGGACATAGGCACTACCCCAGGTATGAATTTGCAATTCCTCATCCATTGATCCAAATTGCAATTGAAGAGGTCCAGGGAAGGGTTCTTCTGCATAATGTGAATGGAAACCCTGTTCTAAAGAAGGGGCAATCTCAGAGAACACATACCTGTCTCTCCAGCATGTTTTGTTTGAGTCGCTGACCAAGTTTAGATCTCTAGATCAGTTGACACTCATGCTGTTTGACTTGCAGATGTGTAGCAGCCCAATCAGAACTGGATGTGTGAGTGCCTTGTAGGTCAGGCATAGTAGTTGGTAGTAGACAGAGTAAAGGGTTAGGGCTTTTAGTCTATCCACACAGGACATGTTGTTTACACCCTGTATTTTCTTTGTAAGAAAGCTCTGAGTTTGTTTCAGCTGCTGTAAGTGCCTATCAAGTGCATGCCAAATGGCACATTGTACTTGATTATTGGTCTAATGTGAGCTGAGTACAGTGGTACTATAATTTCCTTAGATCTAGATACGTTCCTTTACTTGTAAGTTGTGCCACACAGAAGGATTTCCTCACCACTGTGGACACATGGTGGCCAAAGTTCAGGCTGTTATCTGGGTGCTTAGATCTCTCCCCTCTGAGTCTACTCTTAGGATGTGCTATTGATGTTGTAATTTGCAGGGATATTTGACTTCCCAAGGGGTATGATAATGGATTTTTTTCACATTTAGTTTTAGGCCATGGTTCTGGCACCAATCATTTATGTGATCTAGACCCTCCTGAAGGATAATCTGCATCGTTGGGGTATTCAAAGATTGCCCCTATCTTGCAGTCCATGGCAGACTTTGACTTCCAGAGGCCTTCCACATTAGCTTTTACTTCAGAGAAGTGTATCCTTAACAGGCGTTGTCCCAGAACTGGGCTCTGTGGCACACCAGTAGTAACTGGCCTCTTGCTGGATCTGGATTCACCCATTTTAACCACGTGTCCTGTCCATGGACCAACATTCCATCCTTCTCATCGCTCATTCATCTCTATTACAAATAATAAGAAGGCTTGGGGTTTCATTCAGATGCTTAATATGTACAAACACATCAGAATGGGTCGCAGCATCTTTAAAAACAAACAGAGCTTACATGCAAACATGTTTACGTCTCAAGAGCTAACTACAAAATGGCAGTCAGGCTCACACGTGCTTAGTATTTATACTCTAGTGCAAACCCTTGGATAGCTTCTCAAAGGTATATATATATATATATATATATATATATATATATATATATATATATAAAATTACACACCCATTGATTTACATCCACCTCCTTAAAAGATTGCTCTTCATGCAAAATAATGTTAGAGATAGGCATGCATTACTATGTGCATTAGAAACAAAATATAATGTTCATGTCCAAGTTGCTTCGTATCTGCTACAGGGTTTAGAGATTCAACCATATCTGGTGCCATAATAGGACTAGATTTAGCAACAGGGACAGTCTGCTGTGCACAGCTCGTATCCAAAACTTCAGGACTCATCATAGGAACAGGAATGTCCCCTGGAACTTCCTCTGGAATTGGAACACCAGACAGCTCACTATGAAGATAGTCTTTCTCACAGGATGTTTGCTGTGGTATAGGCTCGGACACTGGTCTCAAATGCTTCATATTCTGCCTAAAGATTTTTTTCTTCTGTTTTCACAGTGTACAATCTCTGCTCTGGACCAGTAATCTTCACGACACCGATCTGATCATAACCTTTGGATGTCTGTGACCTTAATACTCCCTCTTGTAATGGATTGAGCGGTCTACTGGTCTTATCATAGTCGGACTTCTGGGTTAGGAGCTTATTCAACTGACTGACTTTCACTGATCTGTTGTTGTTGACTCATGGAACCCGCGATTGACTGCCGAGTGGTAATGTGGTTCTGGTTTGTCTCAACAGAAGTCTCTGAGCAGGTGAACTAAGATGTTTATCTCGAAAATTTCTGAGATTCAGGAAAATATCACTATTATCTCGTTTTGACTTCATGTAACTGTTTTGCATGTTGAACTGTGCATTCTGCCAAACCATGTGACTGAGGGTACTCTGGACTACTTGTGAGATGAGTAAAGTCCCATTCTTCTGTAAATCTTTTGAGCTGTTGGCTTGTGCATGCCATTGTCAGAAATAACTTTGTGTGGGCTTCCATGCACAGCAAAATTGTTTCATCTTAGTAATGACAGTACTGGATACTAGGTTAGGAAGTAAGTCAATCTCAAACCAATTTGAGTAAGAGTCTACTAACATCACATCATGTCGATCATGCCACTCGAAGATATCAGTGGCTACTGTCGACCAAGGTAGTTCCGGAATCTGGTTAAGCTGAAGTGGTTCTTTCTTTTGATGAGGCTTTGTACTTTTACAGATTGAACAAGAAGAAAGTGCTCTCTCAATGTCTTGTGACATAGAAGGCCAAAATACTCTCTCTCTCTCTTACCCTTCTTTTGGTAGATTCTGTTCCTGGGTGACCAATGATGCAAGATAGTAATGTACTCAGGTTGCAAGGATTTTGGAACAATTACTTTTGGACCTTTCATAATGATACATTTGTTAGACAAAAATCTCATCTCTGTATGGAGAATAAGGTTGCAGGTCTTGAGGTAAACTAGATTGCTTTGACGGCCATCTATGACTGATGAAGTGGTTGAGCCTTTGTGTTCTCCCAGCTCATCAATACATGTGGAAGAAATATTTGCCACTTCCATGACTTCAGAATCATAAAGCGATTGAGAACCTTGATTGTCATTCTGTTCATTGGTATTTCTGGGCGATCTGGATAATGTATCAGCAAGATAAAGAAGTTTGCCTTTCTTGTAGACAAGATTAAAATTGTACTTTTGCAATCTCAGCATCATATGTTGCAGTCTGGCTGGAACTGATTGCATTGGCTTACTGAGGATAGTGACTAGTGTTTGTTGACCTGTTTCTATCTGGATAGGTCTACCATAAACATAATCATGGAACTTTGAACATGCAAACACAATTGCCAAAAGCTCTTTCTCAATCTGGGCGTACTGCTGTTCAGCTTGGGTAAGAGTTCTTGATGCATAGGCAACAGGTTGATCCTCTTGTAGAATAATTGTACCAAGTCCAAATTTTGAAGCATCACAGGAAAGTGCAACTGGCTTGTGAACATCAATGTATCTGAGCATCGGCAGACTGGCATTTCACTGTTTCAGGACATCAAATGCTGTTTGGTGGTGGTCTGACCAAGGCCAGGATATATCTTTACGTGCCAGCTCTCTGAGTGGCGCTGAAAGTTGGCTCAAGCCTGGAATTAATTTGCCTAGTTTGTTGACCATACCAAGAAAACATTGCAGGGCTTGAACATTGTCTGTAGCTGACATCTCAAGAATGGCTGCTTGTTTGGAAGGATCCAGTCATAGGTCTGTACTGGTAAATAAGTGATCAACATAAGGAACTTCTTGTAACTTGAATTTGCATTTCTGTGCATTGAGCTCAAGATTCATTTGACATGCCCTTTCTAGAACCTTCCTGAGGTTTCTGTCATGCTCAACTTCATCTCAGCCTCCTATTAGTATGTCTACTATGATAGCACAAGATAACCCAGAAAAAAAATTTGCTCCATTGCATGCTGAAAGACTTCACTTGCAGAATTTATCCCAAATGGCATTGTCAAAAATCTGTACCTGCCAAACAGTGTACTGAATGTAGTGAGCAGTGAGGATATTTTTCAAGCTGAATTTGCCAAAAGGAACTCTGCATCTAAGACAAAAAAATAGTGGCATTTGGCATCAAGGCTGCGACTTCAACTGTGCACATTTGATGATGAGGTCTTTTCAGTGCTTTGTTCAAATCTTGTGAATTGGTACATATTCTGAGGTCATCTGAGCTTTTCTTATTAACTACCACATGGAAGATACCCATTCAGTTGGAGTTTCAGTTGGTAAACACGGGATGAATCTGAACCAAAACACCACAAACCAAAATGAAAAGATCTAGTCACATGAAACAGTCAATGAAGGCAGCCACAAACAGGATAGAATGTCCCAAGTAAATCCACAGGATCCAAAATATTAAATAATGAGTCTTTTATTAAACAAACACACCGATTAAGCACTTTCTTTTCCAAACGGGAAACTTCATCAGAATCTGTTTGCATCACATCCCTTTGTCATTTAAATAGTTCACCTCTCATTATAATTGGATAAACACAAATAAATTGAGTTCTTTAAATACATATAATTACGTATAAGTAATAATTATATATAAAAAGCTAATATATAGAAAACTTGTTAAAAAAGCTAATTAAAAAACTTTATATAAAAAAGCCTGTATACAAAAAAAATTGTATGTATATGAAATAATGAAATTGCAAATGTAAATAGTTACTTATATAATTGATACATATATAAATGTCACATATGTAAATAAATATATAAAATGCAATACTTCCTCATAAAAATGTTTCTATCATAGGACTTTATCAACTACTAGCAGACTGCTTTTAGTTTCAATGCTGATGTTAAATTAACATGGTAATTTAGACCAGGAAAAACACATGCTTCAAGCCTCAAATGCCACTTCAATTCCTTATACTCAAGCCTATTTTGCCAGTTAACCCCATCTTTCTGTAATTTGAACCTTTTCCAATATCCAAAATGTAAAGTCAGCGTTAGCACAATTTAGACCATGTCCATACAGTACATTACTCTCTTTCTTGCTAATTTCATCCATGTGCTCATCGATACATTGTTTTAAACTGTGTTCTGTCTTGCCTATTTAGAATCCCCAACATACCAGACAGTAAGCTATATAAACCACCCATTTGGTCTGACAATTATATAGTTTATTCACACATCTGTATTGTGGTACTGGTATAACCAATTCTTCTTTATTGGCTATAAAAATACATTGATTGTAATGCCCTCATTTAAAAGTACCTGTATTGCCTGTAACTGCCCCTGAACCTCTTTCTCAAATAATTTTTAGGTTATTTTTCTTATAACCAAATTTTAGGGACTGGTTAAAAACTTCCAACTTATTGGGCATTTTCTTAAACAGATCCCAGTATTTCATCAAAATATCATGTATCTTCTTTGTATCTTCGTTAAATGTTAATACCATGTACAGTATATTCTCATCTCTCTTTCCTAAGGTGGTGGTGTTCAGTGTATCATCTCCATTATAAAAAAGCGGTTTAAATTTTGTCCCCCATCCTAATAAAATTTCATTCTTGATACTATTGATCATCTCTATGGGATAACCCCTATTATAGAATAACTCACAAATGACTGGTGCCAGAAACATGGCTTAAACTTTATGCCAAAAAATGGGTCATCATCCCTTTTAGGGAGAGTGATGTCCCCACAAATTATCACATTGATAATAAGGCACTAAGCATGCAATCAGTCGTGAGGGACTTGGGCACCCAGGTTGATAGCAAACTGGCTTTTGACCACCATAATGCCTCTGTTGTATGGAAAGCTTTCTACATGGTCCACCTCATTAGTAAGGGTATCTCATCCAGGGACAGGATGGTCATAACATCCCTGTATTCTTCCCTTATAAGACCCATTATTGAGTACAATACCCCTTTCGGCATGTACCTCACAAAGTACATGCAGCAGCTGGAGAGACCGCAGAGGTTCCTCACCTGGAAAATCCAGGGCCTCAAAGATCTTACCTACACAGATAAGTTAAAAACCCTGTCCTCCTACTCAGTCTCCCACAGACTCCTCAGAGCTGACTTTTTTGTCTGCCATACAAAGCAGTCTCAGACCCCCATCCTGATGGGAATGCTGCATATCCGCAAGTCAAGCTCCACTCTATTAACCCGCATATGCAACCTCAACCTGGTCTGTGACATCTGTAGGACTTGTTGGTGGGACAGATTTGTGTCGCAAAGACTCCCCATTTTGTGGAATAGACTCCCACTCCACATAAAGTAGAGTACGTTATTGAACCTTTTTAAGCGTAACTTGGATAACTGAATGGGCAACAGAAAATACACCCCTGGGATTCCACCTGTGTCCCTTCTGGGACAGTAGTATAGCGTGCTGACTTGTTGGAACATGGTCTAAATTTTTGGCTAGGCTTGTAAGGGCCTCAAGTCCAGTTAGTAACTTCCTATGATCAACATGGAGTTTATCACTGTGCCCTATAGAGCTGCTCTTATTTGTAAGTATATTTGTGTGCCTTTCTGTAAGCTCATATATCTGACAAATCCCAGTGGCCTTATTCAAAGATAAATCACTGTCATGAAGCAAAGTCTTTCTCACAGCATCATCTTTTATATTGCACACAAGTATGTCCTTTATCAACTCATCCCTTAAATCACCAAATTCTGCGCATTTAGCTTTATTTCTCAGGTCATTATATATGCTGCAAAAGTTTCATCAGGCATTTGATCCTTGTGTAAAATAAGTCCCTTTCCATTGTAGCATTTGTTTGGGGGGGTAACATATTTCTCTAAATTTACGTTTTAAGCACTCTGGGTCCTCCCTTGACTCAGCCTGTACAACGCTATGATGGTTTCCCCCCTCCAGCATAAATAGCAGGTGCATGCATAAATGAACCTTTCTATAGCTTCTGATCCAGCTAAATTAAGTAGAATAAATGTCTTTGTTTAATCATCTTTATCAAAAAATGCAGCCTGTATGAAAATGTCATACTCTTGCTCAAACACTCTCCAGTTCTCACCATTATTGCTGTCTAACACAAGTGCACTGGGCTTTCAAAGTCAGTCTTCCATGCCCACAAAATATACATAAACACACTGAAAATATGACCCTTGTGATTATGTATGAACAAACTGTCCTGTGAGCTTATAACAACATTTAAATGCACAATAAACTCTTCAAAATATTTTACTTTGCGAAATATGCTCTGCAGTGACTGAACTCCACAAAATGTGCCTTGTAATGACTGTACTTTAAGAAATAGCTGTACTGTAACACTGCACAAACATGTGAACACTTTATACATTTCTGAAAACTCTGATATCTTTGCTTAATGTGAAAATGCGGTCATTTTCTTTTATTTTATTTGTTTTATGCAGTCGGACTTTATTTCAAATATTTTCCATAATAATTTGAATGTTTTTATCAGTGTCATACATATTTGTTTGTTCAAAAATTATTTAGAACGTTCTGTATGTCTCGTTTCAAATTATGCAAATAAGAAATGGTGCTGAGCAAGTTTTAATACCTGAAATTCATTTTTGACCTGTTTCACAAATTATGCACAGTTTGGGGATGGTCGACTGTTGTATATTCCACCAACCTCTCGATAAGTGCCTTAAATCATTTTCACCAACCCGTTTTAAACTGCATGCCCCTGTAGGATGCCAGTTCTGACTGCAGGCCCTTTGAATATGTAATTTCTGATCTGACCTTTTGTATATGCCACTCTGTCACCATGTAATTTTAGACATGCCGCTTCTGACACCATGTCGCTTGTTCGTCTATTACAAACAACAAGGTCTGGCGTTTCTTTCAGATGCTTTATTATATACAGACACATCAGGATGGGTAGCATCATCTTTAAATGCAAACAAACTAACAAACAGAGCTTACCTACATATATGTTCACATCTCAACAGCTAACTAAAAAGTAGCAGTCGATCTCCCATGTGCTCAGTATCTATACTCTAGTGCAAGCCCTTGGATAGTTTCTTAAAGGTATATACACACATTGATCTACACAACTGGTGACGTAGAGATTTATGTCCTGTTTTGTGAGTTTATAATACCTAAGTGGGAAAGTGTGTCAAGTGCCTTGGCCAGTTCAAGGCAGGCAGTATGTAGTGGTTTACCTTCATCCATGGCCTTAGTGACTTTCTCAAACAAACCTATCGGATTCATTAGGCATGACCTACCCTTGACGAAGCCGAATTGGGTCGATTTCACTGTTGGGAGGTTTCCTATGTCATTTTTTTATCGGGTCCATGATTAATCTTTCTATGGTCTTACATACAAGACTATTCAAATTTATGGGTCTTCTGCCCCATATTTGAGAGTACCAGATCTAGGATATTTGTACCTCTGGTGGGAGTGTAGACTAGCTGCTTCAAGGCATTTGTATTTACAAAGTCAAGAAATCTTTGGGCTTGCATGTTAATGGTCATTTGACTCCTATAATTTAATGGAAGGGTAGTTAAAATCAGGCACAGGTATGGTATTGGGCTGGGTGATGAGGGATTCTAGTAATTTTAGATATGGTGTAGAGGCTACCTGGTTTGTGGTTGGGGACGTGTAGCTAGCAAAATTATAGTAATGGATTGTTCCTATGGTTAGTTGCTTAAGCATGTTTTATTGTTTCACAAGCCTTGAAATGTGCTTATCTTTTAATTAGATAGATACACCTCTCTCTTTTGCTCTTTTTATGTTCAGTGGATGATTGGAACGTCCGAATGGTGCTTTAGTCATGTATTACAGGAGTGCTTTCTGTGGCTTTGAGCCATATTTCAGTAACTACACAGACGTCCGCATCCTCCAGGGAGAGGAGAGCTTTCAGGGAGTGCAGGTTCTGGTTGACACTCCTCGCATTGAGAAGTAACACCTTTAGCTTGTCCTGAGTAGCTTTAGTTATGTTGGAAGGTTTGTCTATTTGGCAATGCCTAAAAGGCACTATTGAGGTAGAAAATATTTTAGCCAGTATCAAAAGCCTAGAGGTGACAAGTGAAGACCATCTCTGGCAAAGCAGCATGGTCTGTCAGTCATGTCCTCCCTGGCTAAGTATTGGATCCCTTTGGAATGACACTAGTAACAAAGCCAATTGTTAAAGTTGATCATCTTTTGCTGGTGCTGTGGTATTATCCTTGAAGATGGAAGAATGTTGCTCAATACTTGTCTCATACCTGCTTGTAACACACATTATTAGAGCTCAATCATATCTCTCTACATATAGTCCAAGGAGGTACATCTCCGGTCACATACAAGATCTTTGGTCCAAGTTTATTGACAGAGCATAAACTAAACTAATTCTCAATAAACTTCTTTCTCCTGAATATGTTAAAAAGGAGGATAAGGACAAAGACAGTGACAGAGAGATATGAGAGAGAAAAAAAGGTAAAAGAAAGGCTGCAATCTTGGCCACTTGTTTGGCCTTATATGGTCATAGGTATTTACTAGGCTGATAACCATAAGGGCATTTTAACCCTAGCCAAGTTTGGGCACCCTTGATAAGTGTAAGCAGGGGCTTGGGAAGTGAACCATTTATGGACTGCCTGTGACCACTAGAGACATAGGTGCCAAACCAGGGATGAATTTCCTGTTCCCCATCTAATTGTCCAAGGTACACATGAATTGTGTTAGGGAGGACGTTTGCTTCACATGGAATGGGAGCCTGTTCCAGAGAAGGGTTAGTCTCTGAGATACATACCTGTCTCTCCAGCAGGTCCTATTCATGTCACAGGCAAAGTTTAAGTCTTTAAAACAGGTAATTTTGGTGCTGTTTTTTAGATATATGCAGAAGAGCCATCATAGTGGGGTCTGACTATGACTTGTATGCCAGGCAGAGATCTCCCCTCAACAGCCTGTAGGAGACAGACTACAGGGATAGGGCCTTGATGTGGTCTTATTAGAGGTACCATGACCAGAACCTCAGCAGCCACCTTTGGTATAGCCTGCCGTACATTCTGTCTCTCTGGTGCTGGGCCCCCACCTGTATGGAGACTATTATATTTTATGACAGATCTCTTAAAAAGATAAACAAAGGACATTCTTTGGATTGGGAACTTTCCAGATTTCTCTCTTATAGGTTCATAGGTAGGTACTAGGCTGTTGGCCCTAGGGCCTATATAAGTCTAGCCAAACAGTACCCTGGCTTTTTAGAAACCACAAACAGCAAACCATCAACTCCGTAGTAGGAAATTTATTTAGAACACACAGCTAAGAAATCTCTAGCGCCTCGGCCAAAAGCCTTTAACATAGTACAAACCTTAAAAAATTCAAGGTCCATATATACTGAACCTTAATAGAATAATTAATTAATTACTTGTGAAACAAGCTTCACAAACACTTCTTTTTAAAAAAAACAGACTCATATATACATATTTATACAAAACTTTTCCAGAAGCATTCTTGATTTAATCCCACAGGAAACCTAGTATTAAATTTCAAAATTAAAAATGCTTCTTTTTTCCTTAATAGTTGTTTAACTTGTTCATCACTCATAAATTTGCTACAGACTATACTATCTAAAACTGTAGCCTGAAATCCATCTAAACTACCCTTATGAATTTCATTAAAATGTATAGCCACAGGACTAGTTAATTTATAATTCTTAATATCCCTTATGTGTTCTTTTATTCTACAAGAGAATTGCCTTTTTGTTTCCCCTATATAAAATTTATTACATGTGCATTTTATTGCATATATCACTCTTTGGCTCCTACAAGTAAAATATTCATTTGTATCAAAATTCTTACCATTAATTTTATCAAAAGTCTGAGTCACATATTTACAAATAGTGCATTTACCACACACTATTGTACCTTTCTCCTTTATTCCTTTTGATATGTCTAATTTTGGTCTTTGGAACCTACTATGCACTATAAAATCTTTAATATTTCTACCCCTGTTAAAAGAAAACAGAAGTTTATTCTGTTGTAAACAATCTACTTCTTTTCTTACAATATTCCAACTGGATTTAACCATATCTATAATTTCTTCCGATAACACTGAATACGTAGTAGTAAAATATATGTTCTTGTCCTGCTCTATTCTATTACTATTTTTATAAGATGTCCATATACATTTTACATTCTCCTTGTATAAAACTTTATTTAAACTTTCTTTTAAGTTAGTTTCATCATACCCTCTTTCCTTAAACTTCTGAAAACTATCCTGTAATTCTGTATCTCTATCTCTATTATTACTACATAATCTTGCTATTCTAATAAATTCTGTATATGGAATAGACTTAATAGTATGCAAGGGATGATAACTGTCACCATGTAGTATATTATTACCTTCTGGAAATTTCCTATGTATTTTAGTGACTACTTTTTTATAATAACTATCACCTAATAATTCTACATCCAAAAAATTAACCTTATTTCCTTTCTGTAATCCATCAAATTTTATGCCCATATTATTTTTGTATTTCACTTATAAACTGATCAACTAACTCAATACCACCCTTACAAATGAAAATGAGATCATCTATATATCTATAGTACTTGATTACATGATTCCGAAAAAATTGATTAGTATACATATAAGATTGTTCAAACAAGCCCATGAATACATTGGCATAACATAGGGCAAACGGAGCCCCCATAGCTGTTCCTTGTTTTTGTCTATATAGATTACCATCAAATTCAAATATATTATTCTGTAAACACATCATAATTAATTCCACAATGTATTCTACCATAGGGCTGTCACCTAAAAAATATTTAATAGCTCTTATACCATCTGCATGTTTTATAGTAGTATAAAGGCTTACCAGATCTAATACTATAAAAAACATTTCATCATCCCATTTTAGTTGATACATTTTTGTCAAAAATTCAAAAACATCTTTTACATATGATGGTAGTTTTTTAGCTACTGGCAGCAAAAATTCATGTAAAAAACATGAAATATTATTCAAAAAACTTCCACTAGCAGACACAATAGGACGTCCTGGCGGATTTGACAAATCCTTATGAATTTTTGGCAAACAGTAAAAACATGGCATTCTAGGATTCTTGATAGCAAACTTATCTTTTACATCCTTAATTGAAAAATAATGCAGTCTATTACCTTTGTCTAATAATTCAGTATAAAGAGCTTGAGCTTTGTAATAATCTGACATATCAATACATTGATAAACTGTACTATCATTTAAATGTTTATAACACATCAGCAGATATTGGGTGTAATTCATTAATACCAACTTCCCGCCTTTATCCGCCGGTTTAAATACCATTTGTGTATTCTTACTCAGATCAATTAAGCATAGCCATTCATTTTTATCCAAATTGTACTTTATACATCTTTTGTTTTGACTCATAAATCTATCAAATACTATTTGTATATTATGATTTAATGACATATCTAAACGCAATATACTTTCATTATTACAATAAGGAATAAAATTACTTTGTACTTTAATCTTATCAGTATTTAACTTGCAATAGGCATTATTACAAACAACCTCATCTTCCATAGAATAACATGAGTAAAAGCTGTCATTCGAACTACTACTTTGTTCATTTACATCAATTTCATCCCTGTTGCTCTCACCTTCTAAATTGAAAAAATATACCAACTTTAACTTTCTTATTAGACGAAAAACATCACATTTCAACTCATGTATTCTCGGTAGAACCGTAGGTATGAACTTCAGACCTTTTTGTAATACAGCCATATGAGTATCTGAAAGCTCAAACCCAGACAGGTTAATTACATACTCACATACAGCAGAATTATTAGCAATACTAGTCCCATTTGCCTCGTTTGTTTGTCCATAGAAAAGTACGCTGTTCTGGGTAATAACCCTGTGTTGGCCCATTCCAGCTACGTTTCCTGCCTCTGTAGCCTCCACGAAAAGTATTCAGGTAGGTATTATTACCCGCAGGCGGTAAATAAGGAAAGTCTTCATCTATATCGCCTTCTGTAACTGAGGTTATACTCTCACCTGATGTAAACGCCCTTTTCTCCGTGTTTTGAGCTTGTTTCTTCTGCGGATCAAATCGGACTTGTGATTTCCGCCCCTTGGGATTCATGGCTACAAGAAACGCCCGTTTGTTGTCGTAATCACGTATATCGTGAATTAATTTGTTCTTCTTCCTGTCAATCAATTCTCGCTCATAACCTACCAACTGTTCATTAGTTTTTACCAGGAAACATTGCAGCTCTTCATGCGATATAATATTAGTAATATCTTTGCATAACCCTTTAATCTCTTCTCTTAATTTTTGTTTTTTGAACTGATCACGTTCAACCAGGATATGGACCCACTCCAAGCTGCACTTGTGTGCGGCAGCTATCCACCTCTCATGAAAAGAGCGCTCTTCTAAGACAGTCAAATCAAACTGGGTGGAAGGATACTTGGCAGCTCTAAGACCACGAGGAGTAATATCTAACTCCTCATATCTCTGCATACTTTGAGAATTTAGAAATACAGCAGTTTCTTTGAACAATGATTTCTCCATACGTGATAGCATATCTGATACTTCTGGATTATTAAAATTTTCTGTTTTCTTACCAATTTTAGAAAAGGGGTTCTGATTCCATAACTTTCTGTCTTTTGTCCATTTATTTAACACCCCATTGCCTGTTTCATTTAAACTGGAACCATCATTCCGAATAGATGCAGTACATGTAGAACTCGAACCAGCTGTAACATCCATAGTTATAGGTACAGTGTCCATAGATTTAGGTAAAATCTCCAGCGGAGTATCTAGGAAAATCCTAGGTAAACCCACTAGGGAATCACTGGTCATATTATCGACAACCACAGCACACAGAAAAATCTTTGTAGAAACCACAAACAGCAAACCAGCAACTCCGTAGTAGGAAATGTATTTAGAACACACAGCTAAGAAATCTCTAGCGCCTCGGCCAAAAGCCTTTAACAGAGTACAAACCTTAAAAAATTCAAGGTCCATATATACTGAACCTTAATAGAATAATTAATTAATTACTTGTGAAACAAGCTTCACAAACACTTCTTTTTAAAAAAACAGACTCATATATACATATTTATACAAAACTTTTCCAGAAGCATTCTTGATTTAATCCCACAGGAAACATAGTATTAAATTTCAAAATTAAAAATGCTTCTTTTTTCCTCAATAGTTGTTTAACTTGTTCATCACTCATAAATTTGCTACAGACTATACTATCTAAAGCTGTAGCCTGAAATCCATCTAAACTACCCTTATGAATTTCATTAAAATGTATAGCCACAGGACTAGTTAATTTATAATTCTTAATATCCCTTATGTGTTCTTTTATTCTACAAGAGAATTGCCTTTTTGTTTCCCCTATATAAAATTTATTACATGTGCATTTTATTGCATATATCACTCTTTGGCTCCTACAAGTAAAATATTCATATTCAGTACCCTGGCTTTTGCCACCCAAGAAAATTATTTTCCTGTGCCCCTGTCAAGCAGAGCCACAGAGTCAAGATTTTTCTTGAAGAGTGCTAATGAGGAGCTTTGTTTGATATAGATAGGTAGTTTGTTCCAGAATATGGGAAGTCTCTGAGACAGGAATCTGTCCCTCAAGCATTTTCTGTTTATTGTGGTGACCAGGTTTAGGTCCCTAGAGCGTGTAGCTCGGAGGGATTGAGATTTCTTTCCGTGGAGCATGTCCAACAGCTCTGGGTTTGACATAGCTTTGTATGTTAGGCAGAGATTGCCTCTGAGTAGGAGATATGCGACAGAGTAAAGCTGGAATTTTTTGAGACTGTCTGCATAGAGCATCTGTTTGATGCCGGTAATCCTCTTTATGAGGTATTTCTGTGGCCTTTCCAGTTGTAGATGTCTTATGAGGTACATACCAAAAGGGGTATTGTACTCTATAATGGGGTCTAATGAGTGATGAGTAGAGGGGAACAATGACCTCTCTTTTTTCCTGGATGAGAAACCTTTTGTGATGGTGTGCCACGTAGAAGGATCTCCTGACTGCTGTCGCAATGTGATTATCAAAGGAGAGACTACTGTCCACCTGTGTCCCAAGGTCTCATCACACTTTTGGTGTTAAGTAGACTACCGCCTATGTGGTAGTTCATGGGCACAGAGTTTTTACCAAAAGGGATGACAGTGCAATTTTTGGCATTGAGCTTGAAGCCATGGCTTTGACACCAGGCATCTGTCTCAGTGAAGCCCGTTTGTAGGATGTCTACATCATTAGGAGATTTGATTATGGCTCCTAGTTTGCAGTCATTTGCGAACATTGTTAGCCAAAGACCACCTGTGTTAGCCTGTACTTCATTTGACCTCTTCCCTTAAGTTTACTCAGATCATTTGAAGCACATCTAAAATGGACTGGGACAGGATGATGAGTGTTTAAGGATCAGATTGAAGTGGATCTCACCCCATCTCCCTCTGTGTCTAGGATGGATCAGATTGACCCACTTTCCCCTCTTCCAGGCTCCTTTCCTGGTCCCAGTCTAGGTACCAGTGATCTCGGAGCTATTGTTTTGCTTGGAGCCTGCAAGATCAGCACAAGATAGTTCAGACACATCTGTCATCATCTATATATCCAACTCTCTCAAAAACAGACCCACATTATGAGTTGATGGAGTCTGATCCAAGTACTCGATCTTATTTGCTGTTTGTAGTTTTCTGTGTTGGATTCCCTGACGTTCAATGTCTTGGCTCCAAGATCATTGTTGGAGCTGTTCAGGTCATTGATACTGGTGCCCCCATCTTTTTTGCCATTGACATCTACTTTGGTGGAGACCAGTATGGCAATGGCTTGGAGGTGTGTGGTGCTGGCAGACTCTGATATGGCTTTCAACATTGAGATGATGATTGCTTTCTCTTTACAGAAGATGTCAAAAGCTTCCTGGGTTACCGGCTCCCCCCTTGGTATGTCAGGCTGCAGATCAGCAGGTCTGAAGGCTTATCTAGCCTCCTACTGAGGCTCAGGAAGAGTCTTCTA
The DNA here is from genome assembly GCF_019279795.1 of Protopterus annectens. NCBI lineage: Eukaryota > Metazoa > Chordata > Ceratodontiformes > Protopteridae > Protopterus > Protopterus annectens. The sequence goes on along the minus strand of NC_056743.1, from coordinate 930,831,077 downwards.
GAGATTCATGAGCTTCTCCACTGGGTCTTCCCAGGATATAAATCTGTAAAAGGAGGCCTATTGACTCCTTCATGGAAACTGTCATTTCTGACATTGGATTACAGAGGGAGGGCTCCCCACAGTCCCCTCTGGACAATGTCAGGTTTGGTAAGATATTGGAATTGATGTTTCAGAGTGGATCGTAGCCCTCTGCATTCTCTTCCCTGGATGAAGTGCTATTTGATGCCTTCAGGTCTGCCCCCTCTGCCTCTTACTTGATGCTGACTGCCTGATTGACTTGATGGCGAGAAGAACATGGCAGAAGTCCAATTCCATTGAAACGGTCCCGAGTTCGCCAGACAAAATTCTTTAAGGACAAAGCAGCATTGTAGTGAAGGCCATCTTGTAGACTCCATTTTTGTAACATCAGCCATCAAAAAGAGCTGTCTGACACCACAACTGTTCATCCCTCCAATAGAGAATCTCTGGCGATGGACAGAATGAGGAAGCATGCTTATGCCTTGGGGGCATTATGTTATATTACTCATGCAAACCAATCCCAAGGGGACAAAGCTGAAGTAATTGTTTTCAGTTCTAGTCAGAAACAGGGTATGGAGCAGGTCTGCAGAGCAGTACACAGTTTTAACCACATTGTATGACACAATTTGATTATTTTATTTCTCAGTGTGTTAGTGAATCTTTTGTATTATTAAAGATGTTTTATTGTACAGTTTTAATGCTACATTGTGTGGTTAGTTTTATTTGGCAAGTTAAAATTTTCATCCAGTCTGTTCTCCAGCATTAGAACAAAAGTATTTTTGCTTGTGTTTTATGGGATATAAACTTTGTATACCTTTTGAATATTATCTGATATGTTTTAGTCTTTCATTGTTTGGTAGAATTGCCACTAATATACAAGCAAGTTGGGTGCTATATCATGCAAATTGCTGGATTTAGAGCTATTTTACTTGGTTTCTGTTAACAGGCAGATTGGAATTTCTTGTTAGTCTTCATACCCACAAAACATACTGGACAGTTATAACACCACCAGTTGAGTAATATGTACTTGTTTAGTATCATTTGACCATATTACCGACAGACTAAATACAATCATAAAGCAGGGGCGGAGCCAAGATGGCTAAGTGATCACAGCAACCTTTTAGAGCTGTTGCAGTATTAGACTTAAATACAGGAAAATAACTTTTTTATTTTTTTTAGAAAATTCTACTACATTCTAACTGATAAATATTTCAGTCTACTAAATTTTTGTTTTTTATGAAGCTTGGAAAAAAAATTCCTGTCAGTTTTACTTGGTACACTGAATGAAGATTAGCAGTTCCAAACATTCCCATGTTGATAATTCTTTGAAAAAGGATATACAATTAGTGATGCTGGCCTCTTGTGAAATCTCTTGGGCAGAATTATTTTAAATCTGAAATAATTTTCCCAGCAGAAATAAAAAGACATCTTTCAAGTCGAATAAGAATCTTTAATAAGTTGGAGGAAGCCACTGTTTTCATTAAAAAAAATGCAATTCTAATGACTGAAGACATGGATAGGTCATCTCCTTCTCTGAACAGAACCTTGGACAAAAATACATGGACTAATGTGAAGAAGAAAAAAAAAATGTTATTCCGCAATAAAACCACAAAATCTACAATCAAGTAACTTTCTACTTTGAACATTATCTTCTATTTACATTTGACAGTTAAAGCTAAGGAATCTCCACCTTTTAATATTGAAAGCAGTCTAGGTTACATAAGTTGAAGAAATGTATGGCTCAAATGTGCATTGTTGGAATATGCTTCCCTGTTAATTATTATGATCTTAAAATGGATGTCTTAGCTTCACTGTGTCATTCAAATCCTGTTTTCCTCCTCCAGGTAACTTTTCCCTTCATATTTCTCCTCATTTAGATTAATAAGAATATCTTCGTTATAATGCAAGCCTTAACTACTAAATTCCAAGTTATTTAGTCTTTCTTGTAGTGACTAAAACTGATAGTACTGTGTTTTTTATTTTTGTGTTTCTTGGTTTAGTTATTTTTTATGCTAGGAACCTGTGTGATAGATTTTGATTTGTTGTCTGTTACAATATATTCTTAAGTGTTTTTTTTTTTTTACTTCCATGTTTTTGTTCCTTGTTCTGGTGGGTATTAGATGTATTTGTATGATGTGTCTGATCTGTTGTTTTTTTACATGAGCACGGTTATGTGAGGGGAACATATGTTGTGATGGACTTGCTTATATGTCCTTTACAAATCCTGCTTTTTCTGTTTTGTTTTGGTGCCTTTTGAATTGAATGTACATTTAATTTTTCTATATGTCTCATCTTTTTCTCTCCTGCACTTAGCTTGTGACATATTTCACAAGTTCCTTTCATTTAATGTATGCTTTTCAGCTGCTGCAGTTTGTACAATGGTGTTCTTTATAGTACTATACTTCATGTAAGACCATTCGTGCTTCCCGTTTCATTACCTCACTTTGGCATTGGTTTGCATTGGTTTGTTGAATAAATCTCTCAGCCTGCTCATTCTTTTTGTCTTTAGCTGAGATCCCCATCTTAAAAAGGAAATATACAACATGTTTAAAATAAAAATTTGCTTAATCTGATGTCCTTTTCAGTCTTCCTCACCAGTGGGGTCCGGATCAGATCCTCTGACCCGACTCATCCACATATGGAAGACTTCAGATCCAGCTCTCGAGCTCCTGGGTTTACCTACAATGCTCTATTCTATCCCCAACACCTCAGGTCTTGTTTGCCGCCATCGTAGTTAGACGTAGGTTCTGCTCTCGAGCATAGTAAGCAGTCTTTTTCTTATAATTGCAGTTTATTCCTAAAACTTCCTTCCTTTTCCTTTAACCTTGTAGATTCTTCTGTCGATTTTCTCCCTCTAAAGTTTTTTCACTGGCATTAGGATCTCGTCTCTGTCTTCTTTACTTCTGTTTGGTTTTGAGTAGTTTTGGTACTATTGTTGGTAAATCTCTTTTCCTTACCATTTTACGTAGTCTCCAATGTTACCATAAGTGGTATTATTTTCCCCTTAACTTTCTTAGGCTGTGGATTAAAAAAAAAAAATTCTTTGTTATGAACTTTATTGGTTATGCTGTACTTTTCTTGTTAACCATGTCGAAGAAACCAACTGGCTTCAAAAAGTCCACTTCTTGTGGGTGTAAGATACCAAACTCAGATGCCCACAAGAACTGTGTGTATTGCCTAGAGCCAGATCATCTTGAATTGTCTGTCCCACCTTTAATCCTAGGGCTTTATCAGACAGGCACAATAAACTAATTTTACAAGGGTTGCTTCTTGCGTTTTCTGGGCCTCAAACCCCCTCAAAAATGCCCAAATCCATTTCTTTGTAAAGGAAGCGATCTCCTACAAAGTCCCCAAGGGCTTTTTCGGAGCCACTGGACAAGATTAGAAAAGTGCATCTGACCACCTCAGATCTGAAACCTCTTGGGGCATCCTCTGATTCAAAGCTTTCATCGGATCCGAAAGGTTTGGTTCTTATTGTCATTTGACTCATGTCATCTACTTCATTTTCTGATCCAAAGTCCTTGTATCTCGGATATTCTTCAAGCTGCAACAGCTGTACACCAGAGTACACACTGAAACCTGTCACTTTCTCTGCCCACTCATCTGTTTCAGACTCTTCTAGGAGTTTGTCCTAGGCATATGTGGATAGGATGCTGTGGAAATTTCTCAGGTCTCAGATCCAGATGGGGTTCCTGCCAGGTTCACCCCCTCCTGGATCTGTGAGTGCACCTGCTAAATCGATACTCTTTCCTTCCCCGATCCAATCTGTGGTTTTGGAGTCCCAGAATATGAGATCCCCGAGAGGTTTGATGTCAGATCCAAGGAAGGTACCCTCTTCGAGTCCAGTGGTATCCCTGACTGGTTCTGCTCCTATACCCTTGATGTTCATCGTGTTTCACTGTTGCACCCATTACAATTGGGTTATCCTGCTGGCAGGCTGCTCGCCATCGGCCTGAATTCTAAGTCTAGGTCCGGTGTCGGTTGCTGTCGCCTCCTCCCTGACGTCAGTGCGTCAGGGGTATAAAAGATGCAGCTGATGGCATTTTCTTAAGTCTTTCTTGCCGTGTGGTGCCCGAAGCAAAAGCAGTTCACAAGTGCCAGACAGCTGACTCCTGAGATTTTCGTGTTCGAATTTCAGAGCCGAAGTCTTCATTAAAAGCTAAGTACCCCATTGGTGAAAGTTTTTTCTTGCTCCAGACCGATGTCAGAAAAAGTTAATAATTGTATTTCTTGTGGGAAGCAAATACCTCATAAGGACTTCCATTCTTACTGTATTCCTTGCCTAGGCCCTGATCACGATGTTGCTAATTGTCGGTTTTGTGCTAGATTTAACCAATGCACTAATAAGCGTCGGTACGATTTTGCATTTCACTATTTTGGCAGAAGATTTAATTACAAGATGTCTGATAGCCATCCGACTACCGCAATTCAAAAGAAACGCAAAGAAAAAGAAAAGGACAGGCATCCGAGGTCCAAAACTGACGAGGCTTCTTCTAAGCTAGTCGCCGGTTCTCAGTGAGGCGCATTTTCGCAGCCCCTGACGCCCGGTACTTCAGAGCCGCAGGCCGCTTCCAACTCCCACGTGGAGCCGACTAGGCTGCTGGAGACTCAAGGTATTGGAACCTCAGAAACTATTCCCTCAGATGGGTCCGGAGCTGCTGAGCAGGCATTGGCTTCTGAGGGTGTTTTCAGGCCTACACAGTTATATGTTAAAATGACTTCAGCTTCAAAGGCAAAGACTAAAGCATCTCTAAAGACAAAGAAACAAGTACAACAGCCCCATGGACACACCTCCATACCTAAAAAACAGATGCTCAAAATGGCCAAAGAACTAATTACTTTGATCAGGGGTTCCCATCCCCCTCCTGATAAGAGACCTAGGCAAGAGGCAGAATGACTCTTCAAATCAGGTTTCCATTTCTTCTGATTCATCTTCTGATCAGGAATACTCTTCTTCCCTATGAGGATTCTGATGCTGAAGAATCTATACCTTCAGCCTCTCCTGAGGATTATTCTTTTGGGGAAACTGCATACCATGAGGGAGCATTTCCACTGGGAGAGCCAAGATTATTCAGAATCTAAGAAAAGGCTCAGAGACTTCATTTTACTACCTCAGCACAGGCTCCTTGCTATTCCAGCTGTGTTAGACATTGTAGATGATGTAGTTTCAGAGTTCAGTCTGACTCCTGACTCTTTACCTCCAGCTCCTGTTAAGCCAGACAGATACTACAGGGTTCCTGATTCACATAAATTTCTTAAGAACCCTGCTGCTGACCCAGAAACTCTCTCAGGGTCCCAAAGGGGTCAAGGCTTCCACTGCAAAAAACCCTACCCCCTCTGATAGGGGTTCTAGGGCACTGGACAGATGGGGAAAAAAGATTTACACTTCTGCTACCTTGGCTATAAGGGCTTTAAATTGTCAGTTTCATATGCTTAAATATCAGCAATATATTATGTCACTGCTTAAACAGAAAATGTTGATAAATTCTGAATGTGCAGAAAACAAAGAAATGCAGGATTTATTGTATGCAGCTGAACAAGTGGGAAAGCATACTTTGCAATGTGGTTTTGATTCCCTGGAAGCCTCCTGCAGGGCCGCTTTTACGGGTTCTGTCATTAGGAGGCATGCTTGGTTAAAGGAACAGAATCTGCCTGATTATGTTGAAGCAAAATTATTAGATGCTCCATTACAGCATGATACCTTGTTAGGTGTTAAAGCAGAAGAGGTGTTGAAGAAAATGGTGGGCAAAGCTAAATCTATGCAAACAGTCAAGGATTTCTTACAGGTACAGCCTCCAAGATTTAGCAGGCACTGGCCTACAAAGAATTGGTCCTTTCCAGTGTCAGACGGGCCACAAAGAGGCAGATACAGACGCCCTAGAGGCAGATCCCAGCCCCAAGGCTCATACAGGTCTAAACAATGGGGTGCTTCTACCTCCAAAAGCGGAGAAGACAAATCACAGCTATACAGGAAACAGTCCCAATGACTTCCCCATGCCTGCACCAAGCACTTATCTTCTGGCAGCACCTTTAGGGGGAAAATTAGCATTTATTTTCTCAAAATTGGCACGTAATAACCCAGGACAAATGGGTCTTGGATATAGTGTCACAAGGCTACAGGTTTCACTTTCGCACCCTGCCAAGGGCAAACGGTTTGCAAGACCTGCCAAAAAATCAATGGGCAGAGGCACAAAAGCAAGTGTCATCCCTCATGGACATAAGGGCCATTGAGCAAGTACCACAGCAAGAGCAGGGACAAGGATTTTACTCAAGACTGTTCTTGGTTCCCAGAAAGGATAAAGCCTGGAGACAAATACTGGACCTATCTATTCTAAACACATATCTGGATATTCCAAGATTCAAAATGTTGACTCTGCAGCAGCTTCTGCCCATGCTGGGCAAGAAGGCTTGGCTTGTGACTTTAGACCTAAAAGAGGCATACCTGCATGTCCCAATCAGACAATCATGCAGAAGATGCCTCAGATTTATAGCTGGCTCAATGCACTACTAATTCTCTGCACTGCCCTTTGGCTTATCTACTGCACCCAGGGTCTTCACAAAATGCCTGGCTCCAGTAATTGCATTTTGTAGACAGAGGAATACAAATATATCCTTACTTGGACGACTGCCTCATTCAAGCAGAGAACGAGGACGTTCTACTACAGCATCTGGCGTTTGTAAAAATATTACTAACATGCCTAGGGTACACAGTAAACAAAAAGAAATCAAAACTAGTACCCTCTCAAGAGATATTCCTGGGTGCAAGCTTAAATACAACTGCGATAAAGACGGACAATACTACAGTCATGGGGTACATAGTCATGTGGCTTATCTCACGCCAGACAAGCAAAGGCAACTGACTACTTATTTAAAAATGTTGGCAACAAAGACCCAGGTATCTGCAAGAAAAAGTCTGCAGGCTTTGGGCTTCATGGCATCCTGCATTCTGCTAATTCCATATGCAAGACTGCATAAGAGGAAACTTCAATGGTATCTAAAAAGTGTTTGGACTCAACATTGCCACAGCCTGGAAACAGTAATTACCCTCATTCCCTGCCTGCAACAGGAGCTTCGATGGGCAAAGGCCTGTCACCACAGCAAGGGGCAGCCATTCGCTTTACCCACAGCCAGGCAGATATTGACAACAGATGCATCAGATTATGCCTGGGAGGACCACGTGGCAGGAAGATGTATTCAGGGCACATGGCCTGCAAGCCAAATGCATCTACATATCAACCAAAAAGAGATTCTAGCTGTTCAGAAGGCACTGACAGCCTTCAAGGATCTACTTCATTCGGGATAACAACTGCTAAAGACGGACAATACTACAGTCATGTGGTACATAAACAAGCAGGGAGGCATTCATTCCTACCCTCTATGCAGACTAGCCATGAATTGTGGGGCACAACATTGACATACCAAGTACATCTGCAGGCACAATTCCTGCTAGGAAAGATAAATACTCTGGCAGACGAACTAAGCAGAAACCTCATGGATCCCCACGAGTGGAAATTGGATCCGCAAGTCTTCAGCATGGTAACAAGGAATTGGGGATGCCCGGACATAGATCTATTTGCCTCCCCTCACAACTACCAACTGCAGAGATTCTGCACAAGGACTTATCACAAGCAAGCAAGGAAAGTGGATGCTGTATCTTTTAGCTGGAAAAACTTAACAGTATATGCCTTTCGTCCACTGCCTCTCCTCCCCAAGGTACTCCTAAAAGTCAGACAAGAGAAGCCAAAAATGATACTGATTTCCCCAGACTGGCCCCGCCAGCACTGGTACCCAATCCTAAGGAACTTGTCTCAATACCCAGCCTGGACATTACCTCAAATTCCTCACTTACTGTCCCAACACAACAATCAGATCCTGCACAGCCAACTCAAGACCTTAAATCTGGCAGCATGGCGGATAATGTAGTAATTCAAAACACACCTCTCTCTAAAGCGGTGATGGATGTTATTTTGGAGGCCAGGAGGGCTAGTACCAGAAAATCTTATGCTGAAAAATGGAATAGATTCTGTGCTTGAAACTAGGCACAAGGGATTGACACGACTGTACCAAATATTCCTCAGATTTTGTAATATTTAACTGAGATGCCGGACAAAGGCCTATCCTTTTCGTCAATTAAGATTCATGCCTGTGCCATTTCAGCTCATTACAATGCAGAGCCATCTATTTTTTGTCATCCTTTATTAAGACAGTACCTTAGAGGAGCCAAAAACTTAAGGCCTCCAAGGAGATGACCAATTCCTGCATGGGACCTCAATTATGTCTTGGAAAAACTCACCCTGCCTCCTTTTGAGCTAGCCTCTTCAGCTGATATAAAATTTTTATCATGAAAAACAGCTCTGCTCCTAGCAATAACCTCTGCAAGATGAGTCTCAGAGCTACAGGCACTCATGGCTATGGAACCTGTTATCATTTTCCATCCAGATAGGGTTTTTCTGAGGACAAACCCGACATTTATGCCTAAGGTAGTGTCCAGTGTGGCCCTTAACCAAACTATTCATTTGCCTACCTTTTACCCAAATCCACAGAATAAGGGTGAGAGAATTCTGCATTCTTTGGACATACACAGACAGCTGCGCTTCTGCTTGAACAGAACCAAAGCTTTCGGAAAGACTGAGCAATTACTAGTGGCATATCCTGCAGGATCACAAGGAAAGGCGTTCTCAAAGCAGACTATTTCAAAGTGGATAGGCCACTGCATTCGTTTCTGCTATTCACAACATGGCAAATCAGTGCCTAAGGGCATTAGGCCACATTCAACCAGAGTAGCAGCCACTTCAGCAGCCTTCCTCAGAGGAGTACCAACCAAAGGCATTTTAGAGGCTGCAACCTGGAGTTCAGTGCACACTTTTACAAAGCACTATCACTTCCCACACTACTCTAAATCCAGGGCAGGCTTTGCCACTGCAGTTCTGCAGGGCCTTATACCCGCTCCTAATCCTATTAAGCTGCAGCCTCCCAACCTTAGCTTTGGGATTCAACCCAATTGTAATGACTGCAACAGTGAAACACGATGAACATAGTACAGTTGTGTACTTACCATAAATGTAGATGTTAGAGTGTATTCACTGTTGCAGTCCAGGTTACCCTCCCACCATCCCCCTTATATTTGCTGGAACTTACCTGTACTTCTCTATTCTATACAACTTATGTGGTGTATTTGCTTGTAGATGAAGGAAAAATTTACCTTGGTGCATGCATGCTTTATTGACATATTTTTAGCCTGCCCTTTTGGGGGCACCTGACATCTGGGGCAAGAAAAACTGAAGAAAATGGCATTGGCTGCATCTTTTATACCCCTGGCGCACTGATGTCAGGGTGGAGGTGACAGCAAGCGACGCCAGACCTAGACTTTGGAATTCAGGCCGACTGCGGGTAGCCTGCCAGCAGGATAACCTAATTGTAATGACTGCAACAGTGAATACACTCGAACATCTACTTTTATGGTAAGTACACAACTGTACTTTTCTGAGAGGTGGGTGCCGGAACCAAAGGGGGTTGGGTTTGGCAATGAATTTGTCAGATCAATCGTTTCCTCTTAGAGCCTCTGCCCTGGTAAGTTTGGATCCGATTATCCCCTTGAGACATGGATGCAGGTGTGGCCCCTGACCTACCTTACTTTGGAAGCTTTGGCTCTGAGGAGGGAGGAGGATATTTCCCCTTGTCCTTCGGCATTCAAGATAGGAGAAAGGGCTTTTCTATCTTCACAAGGAACCACCCTCTCTCATCTCAGATCCTTCCTATCCCCCATGTTTGATTCTGAACTCTGAGCCCATCGGACCTAATCCACAGGGGCAGCCATTTCTGGGAAGTCTCCAGACAGTCCTCTAGAGGAATTTCCCCCCTCTTCTGATACCTCCCCTAACACCTTATAGAGGAGGTTCCTCAAAAGCGGAAGTGTAAGAGGAGGCACATACCCATGGAGTCTCTCACGTAAGACACTGATTTTGATGAGGGAGAAGGAACCTCAGATCGCCTCCAGATGACATCTCCTTTGGAGATATTCTTGAGATCCTCAAACAGAAGGATGGTTGGTCTTCCCAATCTCCTTCTCCTGAAGAATCAGCATTTCTGGAGGCTTTCAGTTCTGGACCATCTGTGTCTTGGGTGCCCCCCCTCCCCCCCAGGTGGATGAACTGATTGGTTGGCTTGCTGGTCTTGGAAGGAACCTGACACTGTCAAACCTATTCCCAAGTGCCTGGACAAATTTCTGGTCCCTCCTGCTGATGGACCCCACTGGACCAAGAGAGACATAGTTGATGCTAGGTTGTGGCAGTAGCCACCAAGAAGGAGCTAACTGAGCACAGCTGTTCTGTCCACCCACCGTACAGGGAGTTCAAAGTGATGGACAGGTTTGGAAAGCAAGTGTTCACCTCAGCTGCGTTTGCACAGAGGGTGTTAAACTACTTGGCACAGTTGACTCGGCTACAGAGAGATTTGACTAAGAAATTATCAAACACTCTCTTGGAGTCCATGTCTGTGGAGGATTTCAAAAAGACTGCTTCTCAACTGGCTACTCTGCTGTCCATTTCTAATTCATCAAAGAGGTTCAACTCCCATACAGTGGAAGGTACCTCACAAGCAGCTGGTTCAGGCATAGCCATAAGGAGACATATGGATGTGGCTGTGAGATTTTTGTGGAGCCCTTCAAGACATCCTTTGTCATTGTCCCCTTTAATGGCACTTCCTTGTTTGGGACATCGGTTAAAGACACGTTTACTTGCAGCAAACAAGAGGGAAAGACTTGTGTCTGCAGTAGGAATCAAGCTTTGTACCTATCAGCGGACCTTCTCCAGAAATCAACAAGGTAGTAAGAAAATGTGGCTCAGAAAATCTCAGTGACCTTTCCAGGATTTGTATGGGGATAATTCCTGCAGAGGTAGAGGGAGGAAATTTAATGGAAGACAGTCAACTTTGAGGCAGAGATGGCCCACAGAACCAGGGATTCAGAGATTATTTTTATGATGAGCCATATCAGTGTTCCTGAAGTGCTGCCCAACTGTTCAACTCTGGAGGCAGTTGGAGGTAATTTCTGTTTGCACATAGATACCTGGACAGATATCACAAAAAAAATCATGAGTGCCAAGAGTCATATCCAGAGGTTACTACATACCATTTACCCTTCATCCTCCTATCCAAAAGAGGAAACTCCCCGACATTCCACCCAATTATAGGAAAGGTGCAGCAGAAGAAGTACAAAAGCTTCTACAGAAGAGAGTTTATCCAGGAGTTCCCATCTGACCAGACAGGATTCGGAACTTACTCATGCTTCTTTTTGGTGCCAAAGAAAGCAGTGGACCTAAGACCCATTTTGGATTAAGCAAGTCGAATCAGTATGTAAAGAAGATGGAGTTCCAAATGGTTTATGGTTCAGTCCATCCTTCCTCTTCTCCCCAAAGACAATTGGATGTCCTGTGTAGATCTCCAGGATGCGTACTATAACATAAAAATAAACAAGTGATCCAGGATACATCTACTCTTTTGGCTGGGAGCCAATCATTACCAATTTAGAGCACTGAGCTTTGGACTCAACACAGCCTTCATGGTGTTTACCAAATGCATGGCAGTCATGGCAGATAACTTGAGACTCAAGGAATTCCAGGTGTTTCCATATCTTGATCATTGGCTCCTCACCGCCCCATCCAAGCATCAACTTTTAGAAGGCAAGGAAGGACTACTTGATCCAGGTTTCCAATGCTTTAGGTATCTCAGTAAACTATACCAAGTCAAACCTAGTGTGGTACAGACCTTGGAATTCATAGGGACTCTCTTGGATACTACAACTCAGGTGGCGACTTTACGTGTCTATGGCATCACATCTTTGAGACATCAGGTTTGGTCTATACATTCTCACCCATCTCCTCCAGCAAGATTCGTACTAAAAGTTCTTGGGTTGATGTCAGCTGCCATACTTCTAGTCCCTCTACCACTATTCTTTATGCAAATCCTTCAATGGACTTTGGCAGTACAGTGCTACTTGCTTTATCATCTCCTGTTGTTTCCGATAAGACTTGCTCCAATCTGCAGATGTCAAATTTGTTGTTGGATTCAGTCCAACGACCTATTTCTGGGCAGACTGTTCACCCTTCTGCCCCTAGTGGCCACAGTGATCACTGCTACTTCCCAACTGGGGTGGGTGGGGCATTTGTTGGGAAAGATGGTCCAAACCACGTGGTCCCATCTGGAGACCAAATTGCATATCAGTGTCCTAGAGGTAAGAGCAGACCTGCTAGCATAGTGAGCATTTCAATATGTTTTCTCTCTAGGGACTATTGCAGTTCAAACTGACACAATGTCAGTAGTCTGTTACATGAACAAGCAAGGGGCAACCTGATATCCACTGTGCAGAGAGGCCATGAGGGTTTAGGAATGGGTGATCACTTCAGACTGCTTTCTCACTGCAGTTCAAATCCTGGGGAAAACCAGGGCATTAGCAGACAGGCTCAGCAGATCCATTCTGATGGCTCACGAGTGGTCTCTGTCAGTCACTAGCAAATATGACCTTCAGTTGCTGAGGCCAGCCTTGCTTCGACCTATTTACCTCACCCCTCAACAACAAGACTAGCAAGTACTTGGCTTTTATTCCCCCTCCAGGGGAGAGGTCACTGAGAGATGCTCTGATTCACAATTGGCCCCTGGGTCTCCTATATGCCTACCCTCCTCTTCCTCTGATTCCGATGTTCTTACAAAAGGCAAGTAGGTTGAAGAGCTCAGTCATCCTCATTGCCCCCTTTCTGGGCTTGACAGGTTGGATTCCCTTCCTGTGGTCTCACTTGAGATATCCTCCATAGATAATGGAACCCACTCTATTCTGTCTCGTCCATTAAAAATTCAGCACCCCAATCTCTACACCCTCAAGCTAACTGCATGATTTCTCCACTTCCAGTAATAGATAGTCCAGACTTGCTTCCCCAGTCCATGAGATTATGTTGGCCTCTCAGAAGGCTTCAACCAAAAAAGTTTACAGATGCAAATTGAAAAGATTTTCTGTTTTGGCCTTGAACCACAATATCAACCCTTTTTCAGCACCAACTTCGGCCATTCTTCTTTCTAGCAACAGTTTTTAAAGATGGAGCTAGTTTTTCTATACTTAAGCTTCAGTTGGCAATGATTTCTAATTTTCATTCTGGAAACAAATCCTTTTCTCTAGTTTCATCCAGACTATGTAGCACCTTCATGAAGGGCATCTTTCTTCTCAGACCCCCAATAAAGGACCCTTCTCCTCCTTGGGACCTGACTGTGATTCTTCAGGGATTAACTCAGAAAACCCTTTGAACTGGTAAATGCGATATGAAGTTTCTCTCTTGGAAAATCATCTCATTAGTAGCTATCGCTTCAGCAAAAAGAATTTCTGAGCTCCGGGCCATCTCAGTTAAGCCTCAGTCCATTATGTTTCATAAGGAACAGGGTGTCTGTACAGACCAACCCTTCCTTTATTCCAAAGGTGGAGGCGATAAGTAACTTTACCAGTCCATACAATTACCAGTCTTCTTTCCAAAATTGACAAATAAGGGCGAATACGTGGTTCATCTCCTTGATGTGCACAATTACGTTTTTATCTTAACAGGACAAGGCAGTCCAGGAAGTCAGATCAGCTGTTTGTATCTTTTTCCCCAAACCGCTTGAGGTAGGCAGAAGATGTATGTGGGTTTAATGTATTATGGGATGCAGTTGGCAGACATTAATGGCGAGATAGCTCAATACATTCTGCATTTGCGGAAACTGCCAGAGCACCAAGGCATTTAAGTATTTTAACTGCCACTTATTGCACTTCTAAAATATGATTTACTATATCCTCTAGGCAAAAGATTATTTTCTTAATTTTTCATCAACATTTAGTAATACTTTTTGGTATCATTACTAAAATATAAAACTGTGTGTGTATATATATGTATATAGATATATGTAGATATGTGTGTGTGTATATATATATATATATATATATATATATATATATATATATATATATATATATGGGATTCACTGTACAATCTCAAAATACTGAAATATCTAATTTCAGTATCTTGAGACTGTACAGTTGAAAGCGCGGTTACGCAAAACTGCATTATATTGAATGTGGAAATGTGGAATCTGCTGTGGTGTAGCATTCGTGACATGATGCGGTATGTGGATTTAGCTGGGGATTTAGGTAAGTGGTGTTTTCATAAGGGTATTGGGTAGGAATTTTAGTGTGTGTGTGTTTAGTATATAATAAGGTGCATGGGGTAGTTTATAT